>NC_079195.1:75269193-75406693 GCF_029499605.1 Hyla sarda
AAATAGGGCAATTTTAAGAATACTTATTTTGCTAAATGTTTTTTTTTTAAAGTAGAATAATAATATAAAAGCTATGTAGATATTGTTATAGTTTTAATCCTATTGACCCAAAGAATAAAGAAAAATATTGAGCGAGCCGAGTCCGGTGAACCTGGATTCTACCCGAACTTCAGGTTTTGCTCGGCTCGCCAAACTAGAACTTTTACTGATTTGGCTTGCGAGAACTGGTAAAAGCATGAAATAATCATTGAACACATGACGTTTTGACACCCAGAGGAAGCAGGAAGCGCAGGCGGCAGTGAAATGACGCCAGGGTGACCAGCTTATCACATGATAATCCAGGCTATCATATGATTTGCTGGTTTAAGTGTCAATCAGCTCAAATTCCCATAGGAGACAGCAAGAGGGGGGGGGGGGGGGGGGTAAGGACATTTACACAGTTTAACCCCACCAGGACCAAGGGCGTACAGGCTAATGCTGGACACTGCCAATCCGGCCGATGCCTGGCACTAACCCTAAAATGTGGGGTTAATGGTGCCGGTAGCTCAGTGGAGCTGATCGGGACATCCGCGGTGACATTGCGGGTTCTAATCAGCTGAGTGAATGGCGGGAGGGTCCTCACTTGCCTTCTCGCTCTCTGATCGGTCATCAGGCTAGAGCAGCAGAGCGCTGATAACACTGATCAATGCTATGCTATGCAAAAATTGAGAAACTAACATTTTTAAACCTCCCGTTGTATGCTGGCTAATACTAGTCCTTCTACTTCTGCTGTACGATGGCTACCACTAAGAAGACTCCTTTTGCTATGGGGATTTGCTCCTGCTAGGGACAGTACCTAGAATAGAAAGACAAGCGCTCCATAGGGTAATATTGTTAAGCCCCAGTGTGAGGTAGAAATCGAATGACTGCTCACCCTGGGTGGTTGTGTAGCTTCATACACAACAATGATGATAATAATAATAATAATAATAATAATTTTATTTATATAGCGCCTACAGATTCTGCAGTGTTTACAATTATGGGGTACAAACAAAGACAAGTATCAGACATAATATTACACAATAACTATTCAAACAAGAGGTGCGGGGATATGTTGAGGATATGTTGAGGCCAATTAAAGAATGTTATAGGCCTGTCTGAAGAGATGTGTTTTCAGGCCATGTTTGAAACTATGGATGTTGTTGTTGAGTCTGAGGGATTGAGGGATAGCATTCCAGAGAATCGGTGCAGCACGAGTGAAGTCTTGGAGACGGGAGTGAGAAGTTCGTATTATAGAAGATGTTAGTGTGAGATCATTAGCAGATCGGAGAGAACGTGTAGGATGGTAGACTGAGATGAGAGAGGAGATGTAGGGAGGGGCAGCATTGTGGAGGGCTTTGTGTGTGAGACTGAGGATTTTGTACTGTATTCTGGACTGAATTGGTAACCAGTGTAGTAACTGGCACAGGGAGGAGGCGTCGGTGTAGCGGCTGGAGAGGAAGATGAGTCTGCGGCATTAAGGATGGATTGGAGAGGAGAGAGTTTGGAGAAAGGAAGGCCTATTAGTAAAGAGTTACAGTGATAGCTTACAAATAGTAGGTCGTCTGCTGCCCTCCGGTCACTGGTATATGCTATGGCCAGGGATGGCTTTGAGGAGGGGGGGTCCCGGCTAAAAGAGGATTTTATTAACCAAGATGTAATGCGTTTCACTGTGCTTGCGCAGCTTCCTCAGGCATGACAAAGGAGGTACAACAGCATAATTATCAAAAACGAATTAACCATTAATCCTATGGGATTTTTAAGCTTTCTACATTGACCCACCAGGGGCTCAATGAATCAACAGAGAATGTTCCTTGATTATTGTTAACTGCACATTGCGATTTGCCACAGGATTCGCATTATGCGATTGCCCATGGCAACTCGCAATGTGGGTAATATTAGACACACAGGGGGTTAATTTCTCTTGTTGTCTTGTGTCTGGTTCCTGCCTTGTTAAAGAAGGGGTTAATTCTTACCTTTATAAACATGCTGTTGTACCTCCTTTGTCATGCCTGAGAAGGCTGCGCAAGCGCAGTGAAACGCGTTGCATTTTGGTCCATAAAATCCTTTTATTCTCCATAACTTGTCGTGGTCAGTCAGCGCCGTTTGGTCCCTCCTCAAAGCCATCCCTGTCCAATGGACAGTACCTGACATGGACAGAGGTGTCAGCAGAGAGCACTGTGGTCAGACAGAAAAGAAATTCAAAAAGAAAAGAGTATACTCTGTAGTATACAGCAGCTGATAAGTACTGGAAGGATTAAGACTGGAAGGATTAAGACTTTTAAATAGAAGTAATGTATAAATCTGTTTAACTTTCTGGCACCAGTTAGTTAAAAAAAAATGTTTCCCACTGAAGTACTCCTTTAATGCCACTTTATTTTAGTGCAACTAAGCCTAAAAAAATCCTTTAGTGCATTGAAGGGGTACTCCACCAGCCTTATGTCACGCCCCCTCCCATAGACTTACATTGAGTGGGTGTGGCCTGATGTCAAGAGTGGGGGGTGGCCGACCCCCGCAGCGCATGCACAGCGTTCAGAAGTAAATGTTCCGAATGCAGCAGGAAGGCTGGCCAGTGGAGTACCCCTTTAACCCCTTAGGGACTCAGCCTATTTTCACCTTAAGGACAAATTTTCGTTTTTGCACTTTCACTTTTTCCTCCTTCCTTTCTAAAAATCATAATGCTTTCAATTTTGCACCTACAGATCCATATAAGGGCTTGTTATTTGCGTCACCAATTGTACTTTCCACTTACATCATTTATTTTAGAATATAACCCGCGCAGAACCAAAAAATAAATAAATTGTGGGGTGAAATAAAAAAAACGCCATTTTGTAACTTTTGGTGGCTCCCGTTTCTACGCAGTGCAATATTTGGTAAAAATTATCTTTATTCTGTAGGTCCATATGGTTACAAGGATACCCAATGTATATAGGTTTTATTTTATTTTAATACTACATGCACCAAAATTAGAATACAGAAATTGGGGCTCAGAGTCGTGAATATTAGGATAACGTATGTTTATTTCAGTATATAATGTATAAAGTTAGTATACTTGTGAACTGTGAATCACAGGGCCCTTGTGAATCAACAGAAACACAAAATGGTTGTTCAATGGTTAATACAATAAAATTAAAATCATGGCAAATAAAAAGGGTTATTACAATAAAATATGGCTTTTAAAACACATAAAATAATCCTTTAAATAAGTGTCCACACATCTATAGGAATGAAAGCAATAGTTTAGCGATTTGAAAAAATGCAGTGATTTCTCTGATAGTCTTGGTTCGCTATTTCCACAATTATTTTGTATTCAGTTAGAATAAATAGTAAATGTCTTGAATAAAGAATGCAGCGATTTGTGCAAAGTTAGTTAGTGGCAATTGTATCAATTGACTTTAGAATGTAACAAATCTGGATCCTCTATGCAGAGGGCTCGCTGTTGGAGACACAGCCGTCTCCCAATTGTGCAGCCGCAGTGTTAAGTTCAATAAGAACAGCGCTACACAAAGTGTAGTCAGAATGGATACCTTCTATAGATTGCGCTGATCGCCAGACGAGTCCCAGTCCCTGGGCAGAGGGTGCGCTGCTAAAGACTCGGCCGTGGCAGATGTGCAGCGGCAGCAGTGGGCTCAGTCTGTGGATACTGCAGCGGTTCTCCGTTGAATTTTTGTGGAAAAGGTTGATGTGGCATGCACCAAAATTAGTATGTTTAAAATTGGCATCTCATGACCTCTATAACTTTTTTATTTTTCCGTGTACGGCGTGGTACGAGGGCTCATTTTTTGCGCCATCATCTGTAGTTTTTATAGGTACCTTTTTTGTTTTGATAGGACTTTTTGATCACTTTTTATAAATATTTTTATGATATATGAAGTGACCAAAAATGCACAATTTTTTTTATGTGTACGCCATCAACCGCGTGGTTTAGATAACCTAATATTTTAATAGTTCGGACATTTACGCACGTGGTGGTACCACATATGATTATTTTTATTCTTTATTTCATAATTTTATTTTTAAAAATGGGAAAAGGGGGGTGAATTAAACAGAGAAGGGAAGCGGTTAATGAATTTTAATTTTAAAAAAATGTACACTTTTTTTGGCGAGGGGGGGCTACAACATGCAATCTTCTGATTGCATACACTAATCAGTACTTTGCCATTGCAAAGCACTGATCAGTGTAATCGGTGATCTACTGCTCTAGCCTGCTGAGCAGGCATGGAGCAGTAGATCGCCGATCGGACAACGGAGAGAGGCAGGTGAGGACCCCCCGTCATCCGGTAAGCTGATCGGGACATCGCAATTTTGTCGCAATAGTCCCGATCAGCACCGCTGAGCTGCCGGGATTATTTTACTTTCGTTTTAGACACCGTGCTCAACTTTAATCGCGGTGTCTAAATGGTTAATGTTGGGCATCGGCTGCCCGTAGCAACTGAGACCCACCGGGTTTAACCTGTTCTCTGCTGGTGAAAATGGTTTAAACCCGGTAAACGGGACCAGAGATTACAGGTACGCCCTGAGTCCTTAAGGATCGGGATGCAGGGCGTATGTATATGCCCTGCATCCCCAAGACATTAAAAAAGTTATTTACCATAGATTACCGCATGTTGCCATAACTGAGCCATAAAAACACTTTAAAACTACATGAATACATTCCAAGCAGGGCTTTATAGCTGTTAGGCAGTGTTATGTGTTATAAAGTGTTTAGAGGCTTATTTCATTGCTGATTCGCATCAAACAGAGCCAAACAGTTCACTCATGTCCATTTATAAGAAAATGAGGAGGAAAAAGCAAATATGCAAACTTTTTTATTCTTTGTGTCCTCCAGACAGCATTTCCCAACCAGGGTGTCTCTAGCTGTTGCAAAACTACAATTCACAGCATATTCGGACAGCCAAAGGCTGTCCATGCATGCTGGGTGTTGTGGTTTTGCAACAGCTGGAGGCACACTGGTTGGAAAACACTGTCTTAAGGGTCTAAACTCCAAAACATACCTTATTCTATGGAAAAACTGAGCTAGGCCAAGAGCGGGGCCACAATGTCCGTGAGCAAACTGTGAATGAGTGTGCAACTTGCAGATCCCAGTGTCTGCTTGTACTGGAAGATTGCTATTACGAGCACACAGCGCAGAACACATGGGAACAGCAGGAGGCACACTCTAAGGACAGTCAAATACGCTGCGAATGCGCTACATGTGACCCTACCCTAAAAGTTACCTGTTTTTAAATTCCCAGCACATCTCTACCCCAACCTCTCACCCCTTCAAGTGTTTTGATGATTTACCATTTGGTGATGTTTATCTGTGTAAAATGCAGAATTCCCACTGGCTAAATTTCTCCTATAGTACAATGTACTGTACCATCCTATTTATATATGTGTATATATATCCACTTAAGGACGAAGGACCCACATGTACGTCCTGCACCCACTCCAGCGATATGTCAGATGCGCCCCGGTGGGTTCCGGTTGCCATCAGTAAATTGCCACATGGGCTGATGTCTGTCATTAACCCCTAACTTTTATTGCGGCGTCTAAAACTGGAGAAATGACATGCCGGTAGCTTAGTGCAGGGCTCTTACCTGCCTCCTCGCCATCTAATCGGTGCTCCAAGAAGCCATGGAAGCCATGGCAGTCTGGAATAATGGAGAGCCGATAACACTGCTCAATGCTGTTCAATGGAGCAGCACTGTTCAGTGTTTGAAATTTTATGAATTCTTGTAATAGTCCCCTATGGGGACTAAAAAATAGTTAAAACATTTGTTTTAAAAAGTTAAATATTAATTTACCTCTTCCCTAATAAAAGTTAAAATCACCCCCCTTTCCCCTTTTTTTAAATAAAATAATCAAAAATAAACATACATGGCGTAAGTGTCCGTACTATTAAAATATAACATTAATTAAACTGCACGGTCAATGGTATAAAGCTAAAGAAAAATACCAGAATTGAAGTTTTTTAGTCACTTCATATATTTTATAGAAAATCCAGACTCCAACGGCACACAAAGCTTGATGAAAAAAAAAGTGGTTGTTTATTGCATCACCACATGACAGAAGCATCGTTTCCGCGGCCTCTCGCCGCCATTTTCAAGCTTTCATATATTTTATATCTATATATAGAAAAATCAGTGTGTTTATGTGTGTATGTATGTATGTATGTGTGTATGTTCCAGCATCACATCCAAACGGCTAAAGATATTAACATGAAACTTGGCACACATGTTACTTATATGTCAACAACAAACATAGGATAGGGAACTTAACCCTTACTCACCCCCATTTGCCAGGGTCAGGGTTTTTATTTAAAGTCCTATACAAGTCTATGGGAAATATGTGTTACTGTATAACTTCCAAACAGCTGAAGATATTTCGATAATACTTGGTCACATGTTACTTATATGTCCACTTAAAATATAGGATAGTTAATTTAACACTTAACTACCCCCATTTGTGAGGGTCAGGGTTTTGTTTAAAGACCCATGCAAATAAATGGGAAGTTTTCCCACATAACTTCCGTACGACTGGAGACATTTCAATAATACATGGTACACATATTACGAGTCGGGATAGGAGGTCGAGATATGAGGTCGGGATATGAGAACAGGATATGAGGACGGGATATGAGGATGGGATATGAGGACGGGATATGAGGACGGGATATGAGGATGGGATATGAGGTCGGGATATGAGGACAGGATATGAGGTCGGGATATGAGGACGGGATATAATGTCGAGATAGGAGGATGGGAAATGAGGTCAAGATAGGAGGTCGGAATATGAGGACGGGATATGAGGATGGGAGAGGAGGTCAGGTTATGGGGACTGGATAGGAGGTCTGGATAGGAGGTCGGGATTAGAGGTCAGGATATGAGGACGGGATATGAGGACAGGATATGGGGTTGAGATAGGAGGATGGGATAGGAGGTCGGAATAGGAGGACGGGATATGAGGTCGAGATAGGAGGTCGGGATATGAGTACAGGATAGAAGGATGGGATAGGAGGTTGAGATATGAGGACGGGATAGGAGGTCAGGATAGGAGGTCGAGATATGATAAAGGGTTATGAAGACGGGATATGAGGTAGGGATATGAGGACCGGATATGAGGTTGAGATATGACAACAATATATAAGGACGAGATATGAAGTCAGGTACTCAGCTAGTAAATATATATATATATATATATATATATATATATATATATATATATATATATATATGTATGTATATATGTATGTATATACAAAATAGAAAATAATTGTAGCACTCTTAAAAAAATTGCAACTGTGGTGCCAGCACCCAAACCTGATTATAGTCCATTCAGATAGAAAAAACGCCAAGGATGCAGCACTCCAAAAAATATAAAGTGGTTTATTTTCTCATCATCAGTGAAGCAACGTTTCTGCTCCTATGGAGCCATTTTCAAGCTTGAAAATGGCTCCATAGGAGCAGAAACGTTGCTTCACTGAAGATGAGAAAACAAACCACTTTATATTTTTTGGAGTGCTGCATCCTTGGCGTTTTATATATATATATATATATATATATATATATATATATATATATATATACACACATATAATAGTAATAATAAAAAGTGATCAAATAGTCCTATCAAAATCAAAATAGTACCAATAAAAACTACAAATCACTGTGCAAAAAAACTGAGCCCTGTATATTAAAAAGAATTGTGTTTTAGGGGTCAGATGCGGTCAATTTTAAGCACATAAAAAGTTATTGTTTTTAAAAAGTAGTCAAATAAAAAAAAAACTATAAAAGTTAGGTATCTTTTTAATTGTATGGACCTACAGAATAAAGATAATGTGTCATTTCTACTGCTGGAAGCCCCCAAAAGGTGCAAAATATATATATATATTTTTATTACATTTTGCCCCACAAATTATAATAATTTTTTTTTGTTTATTGTAGATTTGGTGGTAAAATAGTGATGTAATTACAAAGTACTATTGGTGCTACAAAAAACAAGCCTTATATGGGTCTGTAGGTGGAAAATTTAAAGCGTTATGATAAGGAGGAAAAAGCTAAAGTAAAAAAAAATGAAAAAATCCCTGTGTCCTCAAGAGGATATATACACACTCATATATACATATATAAACATATACTCACACACCCACACCCACATATATAAACATATACTCGAACACACGCACACACACACACACACACACACATATACTTATACACTGAATTTGATAGGCTGCTGGTCTTCCTCTAAGCACAACATTCTAAACTCTTACGACATCACATGACATCACATAAAAGCTTTGTAAGGCTTCCAACTGGCATTCAGCTCTTCAAAACTGGAGTTGGATTTGGTAAGTTAAGTACATTTGTCTTCATCTCCTGTTCTGTCCTTATTATTTCCCATCTTCTACCTCCTGTATATGCTTCACCCTCCTTATTATTTCCCATCTTCCACCTCCTGTATATTCTTCACCCTCCTTATTATTTCCCATCGTCTTCCTCCTGTATATTCTTCACCCTCCCTATTATTTCCCATCTTCCACCTCCTGTATATTCTTCACCCTCCTTATTATTTCCCATCTTCCACCTCCTGTATATTCTTCACCCTCCATATTATTTCCCATCGTCTTCCTCCTGTGTATTCTTCACCCTCCCTATTATTTCCCATCTTCCACCTCCTGTATATTCTTCACCCTCCTTATTATTTCCCATCTTCCACCTCCTGTATATTCTTCACCCTCCTTATTATTTCCCATCTTCCACCTCCTGTATATGCTTCATCCTCCTTATTATTTCCCATCTTCCACCTCCTGTATATGCTTCACCCTCCTTATTATTTCCCATCTTCCACCTCCTGTATATTCTTCACCCTCCTTATTATTTCCCATCTTCCACCTCCTGTATATGCTTCACCCTCCTTATTATTTCCCATCTTCCACCTCCTGTATATGCTTCACCCTCCTTATTATTTCCCATCTTCCACTTCCTGTATATTCTTCACCCTCCTTATTATTTCCCATCTTCCACCTCCTGTATATGCTTCACCCTCCTTATTATTTCCCATCTTCCACCTCCTGTATATTCTTCACCTTCCTTATTATTTCCCATCTTCCACCTCCTGTATATTCTTCACCCTCCTTATTATTTCCCATCTTCTACCTCCTGTATAATCTTCACCCTCCTTATTATTTCCCATCTTCCACCTCCTGTATATTCTTCACCCTCCTTATTATTTCCCATCCTCTTCCTCCTGTATATGCTTCACCCTCCTTATTATTTCCCATCCTCTTCCTCCTGTATATGCTTCACCCTCCATATTATTTCCCATCGTCTTCCTCCTGTGTATTCTTCACCCTCCCTATTATTTCCCATCTTCCACCTCCTGTATATTCTTCACCCTCCTTATTATTTCCCATCTTCCACCTCCTGTATATGCTTCACCCTCCTTATTATTTCCCATCTTCCACCTCCTGTATATGCTTCACCCTCCTTATTATTTCCCATCTTCCACCTCCTGTATATTCTTCACCCTCCTTATTATTTCCCATCTTCCACCTCCTGTATATGCTTCACCCTCCTTATTATTTCCCATCTTCCACCTCCTGTATATGCTTCACCCTCCTTATTATTTCCCATCTTCCACTTCCTGTATATTCTTCACCCTCCTTATTATTTCCCATCTTCCACCTCCTGTATATGCTTCACCCTCCTTATTATTTCCCATCTTCCACCTCCTGTATATTCTTCACCCTCCTTATTATTTCCCATCTTCCACCTCCTGTATATGCTTCACCCTCCTTATTATTTCCCATCTTCCACTTCCTGTATATTCTTCACCCTCCTTATTATTTCCCATCTTCCACCTCCTGTATATGCTTCACCCTCCTTATTATTTCCCATCTTCCACCTCCTGTATATTCTTCACCTTCCTTATTATTTCCCATCTTCCACCTCCTGTATATTCTTCACCCTCCTTATTATTTCCCATCTTATACCTCCTGTATAATCTTCACCCTCCTTATTATTTCCCATCTTCCACCTCCTGTATATTCTTCACCCTCCTTATTATTTCCCATCCTCTTCCTCCTGTATATGCTTCACCCTCCTTATTATTTCCCATCCTCTTCCTCCTGTATATGCTTCACCCTCCTTATTATTTCCCATCCTCTTCCTCCTGTATATGCTTCACCCTCCTTATGACAAGCTCTCTGTACTCTGTATTCTGATATCCCCCATATCTGAGCCCGCCATCTTAATATGAGTTTTTGAAAAAATAGAAGAGTACATAAGGCCCATTGTAAAAACGGTTTTCTGTTCTTCAGTTCTACAGATTTTTCTGAAAAAAGAAAAAAAAATGAATTCTCAAGTTTCCGAGGAGGTAACTCAGAATTAAAGTTATGAATTACTGTATATATGCTGAATGGGGGTAAAGTAGTATAAATGCATTATAAAAACGCTATACTGTACAATGACATAGAAACCACACTAGAGAAAACATTTCTTCCTACTTTTTTAGTGTCCTATATTCTGGGAATATTTATATACTGGGGATACTGATGTAAGGCTTCACTCACACTTGTAGTATCTGTTTGTACATTAGAATAGGAACCGCTCTGTGTTATATTTGTGCAGATTTATGAATGGGGAGAAGGTATTAGATTATATTTTATATCCAGGTAACCATAGTGATCACTCAGTTATAGAATTGTTCACGGCAGAGCTTTATCACAACATGTGCAGAGGAAAATTCAACCAGTTGCCCATAGCAACCAATCAGATCTCTTCTTTCATTTTTCATTTTTTTTTTCAAAGAAAGAAGCAATCTGGTCAACTTTTCCTCTGCACGGGTTTTGATAAATCTCCCCCTATATGTTTAATCCTCAATACTTTATATAATAATATATTAGTAGATCACTTTGTAATCCATTATAATCCACAAGTAGATTTGTATAATAATCTTATTCTGATGGCCACAGGACAGGACAGGATACTGAAATCAATCACAATGTAAAACACTAGACTGTAGAATAACAAAAAAACCACAATAAAGACATTTCTTGTTATTTTTTTTTTAGCTTCAAGCCTGCATAAACAAAATGAGGGAAATAATGGAGTATGCGGAGGTAAGGCCTTATTCACACTTACAATATATACTTGTGTCCATTTAAATCCATAGGTAAAAACACAAACCACATGTGTAGGCTTCAATCCATATAGTCCTCATAGATTTCTGCCTTCCCTTTGGATCATAGTTTATAGGATTGTCTGTAGACTGTGATCGCCAGAGAAAAGCAAGACGGCTCCCCCGCCCCCCCCCCCCCCCATCCCAACAGTCCCAACTGTCTCTGTCCATTGGTTCAGTCTCTACCTCCAATAGTGGACCAATCCAATGCACAGTTTTTACCTACAATAGTGGAACGATACAATGCACAGTTTTTACAAATTTCAGTTTTGCCTTTTAAGAGTCATACACAGACACATATGAGGGCTTTTTTTGGGGGGAATTTTTTTTTTGCCACTTTTCATTTTACCATAAAAGGTATTTTAGGTTTTTGCCCAGTGCACATTTTGGTAAAACTGACAAGTAATCTTTATTATTTGGGTCAATATAAATAAAACGATTCCCGTCTCCCCGTTGCGGCGGCACAATGAGAGGACTGGTCGTGGTGCGGCCCGCTCCCAGGCTGCTGACGGAGTGAGGAGGCGGGCCCGGCGGAGCTTGACTGCGGCTGCAGCTGCCCCCGTCTCCCGGTGGGGAGGACGGCAGGACTCGGGCCTGGTGTGTGGAACACAGGCATTGTGTGGGGATGACGTCATGGCGGCTGCTGGACGTCGCAGCCGGCTAATGGAGGAGCGTTCTCAGCAGTGCGAGGGGGGGTTCCCTTAGCCCCACCTCCAGCTTTCCGGGCAATGATTTAGATGATGATGTGGTGGGGGTGGTGCTGCCCCTGGCTTCTGCTGCTGTTGCTACTGTTGAGGATGTCGTTAGGGGTTCCGGGCACTGCAAGGATGCCCCTGCTCCGGCTGCTGTGAGAGGGGGCGTCTGGCCCTGGCGAGGAGGTGCTGATCGGGAGAGGGCGGTCGGCCCTGCTTCTAGTTCTGCTGCTGCTGCTGCTACTGCTTCTGTGGGCGGGGCTGCCCCTGGTCCAGTTCCTGCTGGAGTGACGGCCGCTGGTGGAGCCATGCCAGAAGGGTCTGGTGAGTCCACTCCTACTTTTGGGTCCTTGGGGGGGGGGGGGGAATTTATCTAGTCTGTCGGGTTTGCAATTGTTATGGCAGGGGATGCAGGCCCTTCTGCAGGGTGGGGGGTTGGTGGGTCCCCGGTGTCAGTATGGGGTGCGCAGGCTGTAGGGGTTCCTCTGGGTTCAGCATGCCTGGTGGTCAGGGGGTGGGGGGGACTGTGGCGGTCCATGGCACTGCGGAAGGTTTGGTAGCTGGGTCAGGTTGGTGGACGCCGTGTGCTTTGAAAGGCCGCTGGAGGCTCATTTGAAGGCAGGGGTCCATGAAAAGATTTGGAAAGGGAAATATGTAGAGATTTTTTCTTTCTTGCCTCTTGAGAAGTTTAATTTGGATTGGGAGAAGCCGGAGGATTCAAAGCGTAAGAGGAGGAGGAATGGCGGCGGTACCGATTGATATTTCTTCAGGTGTTTCAGTTTTCCAACTGGCTTCAGGCGTTTCCGATACTGGCCAGTGGGATTGGGGAAAAGGCGCCAAAGCATTGTTCCAGTCTCTTTTGTTATCTCGACTCAGTGGGGGAGGTGTATAGAGTGTACGGCCGGACGGCTGCGCTATGATGAGCAGTTTCGGCAGCGCATGGCGGTCATGCCGTTTCTGCAGTGGGATCACAAAGACATCAGTCTTTGGATGAAGCTTATTGCGGCGCCGCGGGGTGGGCAGCAGCCCTTTCGGGAGGGCGTCGAGGGTTCCGGCGCGGGATCTGGGCGATCAGCAGGGGGAGCTAAATTACTGTGTTGGAAGTTTAACGAGGGGTCCTGTAAGTTTGGAACGGAGTGCTGTATCAAACACGAGTGTTCCGGGTGCGGGGGAGCTCATGGGCTTGCCCAGTGCTTCAAAAAGGGTTGGGGAAAGGGCGAGGATTCTGACCAAAATGGGGGTGACCCTGGTCATGGTGGAAAATATGGCGCCTTTCCTCTCCAGGTACCCAAATAGGGAGGTGGCGGCGCTCTTGGGGGAAGGGTTTTCCTGGGGTTTTAGGATTCCGAGTATTACGGCGGGGCCGGTTGAAGGGTGGGTTCGCAACTTTGTTTTAGGACAGGCTCAGCCTGGGCTGGTGCTGGAAAAGCTGGGTAAGGAGGTAGCGTTGGGGCGAATGGCAGGTCCGTTTGACTCTCCTCCTTTGCCTGGCTTGCGGGTTTCCCCTTTGGGCCTTGTGCCAAAGAAAGAGCCGAACAAATTTTGCCTGATTCATCACCTGTCCTACCCAGAAGGGGGTCGGTGAATGATGGAATTGACCCAGAGCTTTGTTCCGTGTCTTACACTTCCTTTGATCAGGTGCTGGTTTGGGTGCGGCGGTATGGCCGGGGAGCGCTGTTAACGAAAACGGACATTGAGGCCGCGTTTCGGTTGCTGCTAGTTTATCCGGACAGTTTTCCGCTGTTGGGTTGTTCTTGTGAGGGTTGTTTTTTTGTTGACCTTTGTTTGCCCATGGGGGTTTTCCATTTCTTGCGCATATTTTGAACACTTCAGCACGTTTTTGGAATGGGTGGTGCGCTAGGAGGCCCAGGTTCATTCTGTGCTCCACTATCTGGACGATTTTTTGTTTTAAGGTCCAGTGGGGTCGAGGGTGTGTGCAATTTTGTTGCAAGTTATGGAACGCATAGCTCGGTGGTTCGGGGTCCCCTTGGCTCCGGAAAAAACAGATGGGCTGGCAACGACGTTTAGTTTTTTGGAGATTGTTATCAACACGGTAGCCATGGAGTGTCGGCTGCCTGCCGATAAGCTCAAGGCTTTGAAAGGTGAAGTTGACCAGGAATGGAAAGTGCACAAGCTCAGGCTACGGGAGGGCCAGTCTTTGTTGGGCCATCTTAACTTTGCTTGTCACATCATGCCTATGGGGAGGGTGTTCTGTCGACTTCTGGCGGCTGCTACTGGAGGCATGCGCAGGCCACACCAGCTGAGTTGCGGAAAGATTTGGGGGTTTGGAAGGACTTCTTGGGCAGGTTCAACGGGAGTTTGGTGGTGTTTGAACATCCGATCTCCAGTGGAGACTTGGAGCTGTACACCGATGCGGCTGGGAGCTGTGGTTTGGGGCATACTTCCGGGGGCAGTGGTGTGCGGGGGCATGGCCTGAGGAGTGGAAGGCAGCTGGCGATCCTGGAACTGTTCGCCATAGTGGTTGCTGTTGAGGTATCCCCATACCCAACCGGCGGGTGTGCTTTCAATGTGATAATTTGGGGGGGCTGCAGGCCATTAATGCACAGACAGCTAGCTCCCCTCTGGTGGTCATGTGGTTGGAATTGAATGCTCATTTTGTGGCGCAGCATGTGCCAGGGGTTCAGAACTCTGCCGCTGATGCTATTTCTCATTTCCAGTGGGACAGGCTTCGAGAGTTGGCCCCAGAGGTGGAAGACCGAGGGCTCCCTTGTCCAGAGTGGATGTGGGGGCTGGTGTGACCTTGACGATGAGTTTGGTACAGCGGTCTTTGAGTGGGGCTACTTGGGCGGCGTAGGGTCGTTGGTGGGTGGATTGGGAGGCTATGCTGCGTCAGTTGTCAGGTGTTAGGGAGGAACGGGATTGTGAGGTGGCAGTGTTATATTATGCGGGGCGGGCATTTGGTGAGAGCGTCAAGCCCTCGGGCATTAGCCGCCGGATGGTGGCTCTTGCTTTTTGGTTCAAGTTTTGGGATTTGAGTGATGTTACAAAATCCTTTTTGTTCAGGCAGGCGTTGCAGGGTTTTCGCAAAGGGGCAGTGTTCTGGGACTCGAGGCCGGTGTTTTTCTTCCCTGCTGGTGCGGTTGGGGGTGTTCTGGGATCGGTGTGTTTTTCGGGGTATGAGGTGCGGTTGTTTCAGCTGGCTTTTGCGCTAGCCTTTTTTGGGGCTTTTGGGTCTCTGAATTGGTGGCGCCTAGTCACTCGGTGTCAGGGGGTTTGTTACAGGCTGATATACGGCTGGAGGCGGGGGTGTTGGAATGTTGGGTGCGCAGGTCTAAGACGGATCAGCTGGGTAGGGGGGTGCTGGTGTGGCTGGCAGAGCATGGGGCTTCAGCTATGTCCCCAGTAGCGTGCTTTAAGGATTTTATGTTGGTGCGTCCTGGGGTTTAGGGTCCTATGCTGCTGCATGAGGATGGGAGTTTCCTTTCCCATTTCCAGTTTGTGGGGGTGTTTTGGAAGTGCTTGAGGGAGGTGAGTTGTGAGGCAAGTACCTTTAGCTTGCATTCCTTCTGTATTGAGGCGGCTACGGAAGCGTCATGGTGGAGTCTGATCTTGAGGCCATTAGACGTATTGGGCGGTGGAAGTCTGAACATTTTAGGCTGTATGTTCATCCGTAATTGTTGTAAACTCTTTTGTTGCTATTTTTCTGTTCTTCTTCTGTTACAGGTGCGGGATCATTTTTAAACTGTATTGTGGGCCATCCCTATGTGGTTCAGGGTGGGGTTTGTGCTGCTGTTTGGCCAAATGGGTGGCAGCTGGGGTTCTCCTGAGCTGAGGCGCAGGTACGGTGGTTAGGGAAAGGGGGGATGTTGTGGACGGGGATCTTGCCCCACATCCACTCTGCTTAGACAGGGCCCCAGATGTCCTGGTGCTTCACGTAGGGGGTAATGACCTGGGGTTGAGGAGGTACAGGGATGTTATGCGGGATGTGAAACTGGACATGTTACGGCTGTGGTCTACTTTCCCTGGCATTATTCTGATATGGCCGGACATTGTGGTCAGCCATAAGTGGTGGCAGGCTCGGTCTGTGGCGTCCTTGAATAGGGCACGGGCTAAGGTGAACTGGCATGTCAGCAAGTTCGTAGCTAGGAATGGGGTTGGTAGTGAGGCACTGGGATTTGGAAGGGGGTCGTCAGAGTTCATGGATTTAGACGAGGTTCATCTGAATGCCATGGATATGGACTATGGACTCTGGCAATTCATGAGGCAGTGGAACAGGCAGTGGTTTTGTGGCGGAGCGGCGGGGTGTAAGGGGTCACACCCGTCGTCTGTGGCGGGAGTAGGGGGAAGGCTTGGAGGCACATTTGGAGACTTATGATGGACGAAGTGATTGGTTGGGTGGGTGGCGGCACCCAGCTTGGTGATTTCCTTGCTCGCATGGGGCCCCAATGAGGGGTGCGGACTCCGAAATTGGTGCCCCTACGGCCAGGGGTAAAGTAGGAGGTCCCTTTCAAGTGGATTGAGGATGGAGAGAGTGGTTGAGGTGCCTCCAGGTCTTTCCCCTAGTTCTGGTTTAAGGATGGGTTATACCTGTTATGCTGTTATGTTATGTATGATGTTCATACGGTTATTTATGGTTATAATTTGTTAATGTTTAATAAATGTTGGTCTGCTGTGGCCGTTTTACACCAACAGTGTTATTGGGGGGGGTGGGTGAAGGGTAATAAGGGTGGTGTAAGGGTCAGCAGCATCTAGACAATCCCTGAGTCAAGAAAGCCCTGGACAGGAAAGAATTGTATGGGAGGGGCTCATGACAAGGGGTGTCTGAGCAGCAGGAAAGGGTTAATAGGAGAAGGGGTTAAGTGCAGGTCAGGAAGAGGTCAGGGAGAGGTCAGGGGAGGAGTAGACAGGGGGTTAAAAGGCTGAGGGGCAGAAGAGGAGGGGACAGTCTGCAGGACAGAGCCACAGAAGAACGTTACCACCCGTCTGCCCTGTATTTTGTTTTGTATAATTTGTCACGGCAGCGGGAGTGGGGTGGGGAAGGCTTGGAGGCACATTTGGAGACTTATGATGGATGAAGTGATTGGTTGGCTGGGTGGCGGCACCCAGCTTGGTGATTTCCTTGTGGGCATGGGGCCCCAAGGAGGGGTACAGACTCTGAAATTGGTGGCCCGGGGTCCGGCGACCTGTGGCCTGGGGTAAAGAAGGAAGAAGGAGGTCCCTTTCAGGTGGGTTGACGATGGAGAGAGTGGGCGAGGTGCCTCAAGGTCTTTCCCCTAGTTCTGGTTTAAGGATAGGTTATACCTGTTATGCTGTTATGTTATGTATGATGTTCGTACGGTTATTTATGGTTATAATTTGTTAATGTTTAATAAAAGTTGGTCTGCTGTGGCCGTTTTACACCAACAGTGTCTCAGAGTGTTGTGGGGGGGGGGGGGGGGTGAAGGGTGAAGGGTAATAAGGGTGTTGTAAGGGTCAGCAGCATCCAGACAATCCCTGAGTTATGTGTATACAGTTTTGAGGGCTATTTTTTTGCACCATCATCTGTAGTTTTTATCACTGTATATATGTATGGCTGATAATGTCTTATTCTATTTTTTTCTGGGGTGTGATATGACCAAAAATCAGCAATTTTGGACTTTTTGGATATTGTTACATTCATGCTTTTCACCATAAAGTGTTATTAACATTATAGTTAATAGTTCTGACTTTTCCACACGCTAGCGATACCAAAAGTGTTTTTTTATTAATTTTTTTTAATTTTTTTTACATTTTTTGTTAGTAAAACGGGAAAAGGGGGGGTGATTCGAATTATTATTGAGGGAGGGGCTTATTTATATTTTTTTTAAGTTTTTTTTTTTACTAATTGTTTCATATTTTCTAAGTCACCACAGTGGACTGTTGAAAGCGATCTTTCTATTGCTATTACTGATCAGTGTTATGCAGTGGCATAACACTGATCAGTAATATCGGCAATGTATATGGACACCCCGTGTGCTGGTAAACTATACAGGAGGATCCCCGAAGAGCTGCACTGAGAAGGGTAAGTGACCTCCGGCCACCACCTTCACTTATCGGTCCACCCGCAGCATGATTACAGAGAGTCACATGATTGAAGATGGCAACCGGAGGTCTCTTACCCTCCTCTGTGCTGCTCTCCAAAGCCCCGCAATTGCATTTGATGCCATGATGAGCACTGATCATGGCATCCAAAGGGAAGTTAACTTGCTCAGTGATGTCCTTCAATCGTGGTGAGGTCCCGTCTGCTACCCGCCATCTATGAAATGAGCGCAACATGTGCATGACGTAAATGGTGCGCTAAGTACACTTACTTCCTGTGTCCTCTAGGGGTTAAAAACCATTCATTTAAAAAGTAAAGTACAATGGAGGCCTTTAAATTATAGACAATGTACAATCTGAAATCTTTCCATTACGTTATATACTTCTCTGCTTAAACCTTTTTCTTTTCTTTACTATTACAGACTCTAGAGAAAATGATGGCTTGTAAGTACTGATATTCTATGATACATTTGTCTCATTTTGTGACTATAATACTGTGATATATCTGTATTGGAGGCTTATGGTTTTCTGCATATTCGGCAAACAAAAAATGTGCTGAGTAAAATAGATGACAGATGCCATAATGGGAACCAACAGACCCCATTATTTGTCCATGAGATTTGTCAGGTGGCGATGATGTCCAGAGTAGGGCTTACACAGCTCAAGGACTGCCCCCCCTCCCGTGCCCAACAACAAGTCTGCCCCTAGTGCCTGCCCTCTATCTCACCCATTGTCTATGAAACAAATATCTTAATAACACAGGCAGGGGCGGACTGACACCACTCAGGGCCCCCGGACCAAATAAAGCAAGGGCCCCCAGCGAGACTCCACCCCTGGCCCCACCTCTGCCCTGCCCCTATTTCCACCCAGTATGTCTATGAATATTTGCCATAGAATAGGGGGTGCAGTGCGCTTGAGGCTATGGTGTACTTTGAGGGATAGCAATGCCAATCACCTTAACTACACCAAGCGCTTAAAAACACTAAACTATCCTTCTTTTTATGCCAACTTGGGATCTCTGTCTGTGATACCCAGTCCAACTTGGCTCCAGCCTCCACTCACCTTAAAGGGGTACTCTTAAGAGGTGATTTTTTTTTAATCAACTGGTGCCAAAAAGTTAAACAGATTTGTAAATTACTTCTATTAAAAAATCTTAATCCTTCCAGTACTTATTAGCGGCTGCATACTACAGAGAAAATTATTTTCTTTTTGGATTTCTTTTCTGTCACGACCAAAGTGCTCTCTGCTGACTCCTCTGTCCATTTTAGGAAATGTCCAGAGCAGCATATGTTTGCTATGGGGATTTTCTCCTGCTTTGGACAGTTCCTGACATAGACAGGGGTGTCAGTAGAGAGCACCGTGGTCGTGACAGAAGAGAAATCCAAAAAGAAAAGAATTTCCTCTGTAGTATACGGCCGCTAATAAGTACTGGAAGGTTTAAGGTTTTTAATAGTAATTTACAAAGTAATTTAACTTTCTAGCATCAGATGATTTAAAAAAAGAAAAAAAAAGTTTTTCACAGGAGTACCTGCCTTTCACTTTTCACTACATGATGGCACAGTCAGATATATAACTCATGTCTGACTGTGCCATCATATAGTAAGCGGTGAAAGGCAGGTAAAAAATAGCAACTGGTCCATTTACAAGCCACACACTTTACCTCCTGCTTTTTTGCCCCCTGCTTGGGGGAGGCTGAGGCCTCTTAGATTTATTAAAGAAATAGCACAGCAGCACAGAGTATTTCTGGAGGGAACTGTAGTGAGGCAGACTGTCTTCTTCACTACAGTTCCTGCTAGAAATACTCTGTGCTGCAGGGAAGCCTACTCCATCTTCTCCCTGCCTTTCACCGCCCCCTACAGGACGGCACATTCAGAGATATAAGTTATATTTCACATATAACTTATTAGTCCGTATAACAAAATGAAAAGATAACACCAGCACTGAATAGATACAACAGGTGGATCTCGGCTAAAACCACAAAAAAAGGAGCTGTATACAATATATATAAATATGTATCTGCGCTCTAATAATAAAAACTACAAAATAGTGATAGAAGCTCACTTACTAAAATCCTGATGGGGAGTGTACTCAGAATCTCTGCCCAGAGGGAAGTTCTTGTCTCCACTTAAAGATCCTGCAAAGCTGTAAGTCCGTGTCCTTGATAGTATGGAGCTTGTCCCGTTGTACTTGCTTTTTTGTGCTTGGAGTAGTTTTCAGAAGTGGTTCCAGTCAGCCTACTAGCCGGGAGATCTGCCCCGGCCGTTGGCGTCTCACCGGCTTGCTGTACTGTTGGTAGATTACAGAGTGCTGTGACCTAGCGTTGTGAGTGACGTCACTACTACAGTGAGAGCGCGAGGCCAAAATGCATCTATTGCATTTCGGAAAGTAACGCTTTCCTTCATCAGAAATACATACAACTATACAATTCATAAGCCACCCACCTGGCCAGGCTACCCTGTTTTGGGTCCATGCAGCTGTCGACTGAGAAGGCCGGCAGAGAGATCAGGACACTTCTTCGGGAAGGCTCTGTACACCGAGGACAAGCAGGGCTCCGAACACTGAGGACAAGCAGGGCTCTGTACACTGAGGACAAGCTGGGCTCTGTACACTGAGGACAAGCAGGGCTCTGAACACTGAGGACAAGCAGAGCTCTGTACACTGAGGACAAGCAGGACTCTGTACACTGAGGACAAGCAGGGCCCTGTACACTGAGGACAAGCAGGGCTCCGTACACAGAGGACATGCAGGGCCCTGTACACTGAGGACAAGCAGGGCTCTGTACACTGAGGACAAGCAGGGTTCTGTACCTCAGTATACAGAGCGGACAGCGGGCCCTCTTCCTGGCCAGGCCTTCGGACGATGGTCGAATGGACCGGCCGGTCAGCCGCCCCTGAACACAGGACAAGAGTAACAAGAGCCTTTTAGTTTTAAGAGGAAGTAAGTAGGAAATATTATTATACATATTACCGCCATACTGTTACTGACCAAATCCAGTATACTGAGACCAATAGTACCATATATACTCGAGTATAAGCCGAGTTTTTCAGCACGATTTTTCGTGCTGAAAACACCCCCCTCGGCTTATACTCGAGTGAACTCTCCGCCCTCAGTGGTCTTCAAGCTGCGGACCTCCAGATGTTTCAAGACTACAACTCCCAGCCAGCCCGGACAGCCATCGCCTGTCCCGGCATGCTGGGAGTTGTAGTTTTGAAACATCTATAGATGATGAAGGCCCGGGCAGTGGTCTTCAACCTGCGGACCTCCAGATGTTTCAAAACTACAACTCCCAGCATGCCCAGACATGCTGGGAGTTGTAGTTTTGGAACATCTGGAGGTCCGCAGGTTGAAGACCACTGATAAATCAGACATTGACAAGCGGTGATGATGAAGGGGGTGGTGTGGGATCATGACAGGGTAATGATGAAGGGGGGGATGATGAAGGGGGGGATGATGAAGGGGGGATGATGAAGGGGGGGGATGATGAGGGGGGATGATGACAAGGTAATGATGAAGGGGGGGATGATGACAGGGTAATGATGAAGGGGGGATGATGAAGGGGGATGATGACAGGGTAATGATGAAGGGGGGATGATGAAGGGGGGGATGATGAAGGGGGGATGATGAGGGGGGGATGATGACAGGATAATGATGAAGGGGGGATGATGACAGGGTAATGATGAAGGTGGGGGATGATGACAGGTGATGATGATGATGAGGGTGTTAATGACGGGGGTCTGGATGATGACAGGGGGGATGATGTATTTCCCACCCTAGGCTTATAGTCGAGTTAATAACTTCTCCTGGGTTTTTGGGGTGAAATTAGGGGCCTTGGCTATTCGGGTCGGCTTATACTCGAGTATATGCGGTACCAATAAAACCAGTACACAAGGAGGAATTTTATGACATACATATTACCATTATACTTTTACTGACCAAATCCTGTATACTGAGACAAGTAAAAAAAAAAAGTGAGAAAACTACCACCATACCATTACCATTACCACCATTATCACACAGTGATTGAAATTAAACCACTGTACATAGACCATTATCCCCCATACAAAGCCCATATAGTGATGACCTCGACTCTACACAGGCTCTGCATACCCTATGAGTGATTACAGTGCAGTTACATCTACTTACTCACGGTTGGTGTCTTCTTGGAGTCGTTCTCTTTCCTTTTCTTTTCTAGCTGTTTCAGACTGTTATCAAGTCTTCTTACTAACATAATTGGTCTTCACAGAATCTGCCAGACAACAAACATATTAGGCTCTGCACTTTTTCAGAACATTTCGCCGCCTGTTCCCTATCCTAAGTGCCCCAAAAAATGCCCCCTTTGGTGCCCTGAATAGTATAAGGAAGTAGCTAAATGTGTTTGGGGGAAAGGGTAGGGGGATAGGGTGGTGGTGGGCAGGTTATTCCCCCTCTCCTATCATGTAGTGGCCCAAGTAGGTAGGTATGTAGACCCCCCCCCCCTAGAAGGTGGATAATTCCCCTAGTAGGTAATGCCCACAGTAATGCTTGAAGGTAGGTATTGTCCTAGTAGGTAGGCACTAGGTCATGCCCCCAGTAGGTATGTAATAGGTAATGCCCCCAGATAGGTTATGCCCCTAGTAGGTAGTACCATCAGTAGGTAGTGCCCCTAGTAAATAGTGCCCCCAATACATAGTGCCCCCAGGTAAGTCATGCCTCCAATAGGAAGTTCTCCCAGGTAGGTAATGCTCCCAGTAAATAGTGCCCTCCAGGAAGGTTATGCCCCTAGTAGGTAGTACAATCAGTAGGTAGTTCCCCCAGTATATAGTGTCCTCAATACATAGTGCCACCAGGTAAGTCATGCCTCCAATAGGAAGTTCTCCCACGTAGGTAATGCCCACAGGTAGGTATTGCCTCCAGTAGATAGTAGCCCCTGTGCTGATTGTAAAGGTCCCACATCCCTTCCCAGCATCAAATGAGTAGGGGCACGGGGAGGGGTGTTATGTGGGAGACCAGGGGTAAGGGGCTGGCAGCAAGATAGATAATGAGAAAGATAGATGATAGATAAATCGATAGAAAAGTGTCTCCCAAATAGGGTGCCTCCAGCTGTTGCAAAACTACAACTCCATGCATGACCACACAGCCAAAGGCAACCTGGAAGTTGCAGTTTTGCAACAGCTGGAGCCACCCTGGTTGAGAAACAATGAGATTAAGGTAAAAAGGCACTGTCTCATTGTTTCTCAACCAGGGTGCCTCCAGCTGTTGCATGAGATAGTGCCTATTTACCTCCCACTAATCCCTAAATTGTAACCTGCCCCCCCCCCTTCCCCCCAGAAAGGTACTTACTTTGATGGGCAGGATCCAGCTGTGGGCATGGGAAGTCTTCCTCTCTGCTCTTCTTCTCTGCTCTCCTCCCAGATAGTCAACGCGGCCACATCCCCTGTGCTCATTTTACAGGTCCTGCATGTCGCAGGTTTAAAGAAAAAATGTCGCTGGCAGTGGTGGGCCCCTTCTAAGGGTTCTGCAGTGCCCGACCGTCATTCCGCCCCTGGGAGCAGGAGACCACTTTAAAGCGCAACTGTTACCACCGTACAGGTACGGAGGTGCAGTTACCATTGCATAGAGAAGAATGTGCAGTAAATGCGGGTGCTTTTACTCACATTTGCCGCGGTATGTAAAGGAGAATTCTTACTTCATTCTGATGCCGGGCCACAGTATGATGGGCCGGCTGACTCCCGCAGCGGCACGCCCCCTCTCCACCTCCTCTCTACTCTTAGCATGGAGCACTGCACATCAATCTTGCTGATTCTGCATGATTGACGTGCAGTGCACCATGCTAAGAGCAGAGAGGAGGTGGAGAGGGGGCGTGCCGCTGCGAGAGTCGGCCGGCCCGTCCGACTGTGGCCCTGCATCAGAATAAAGTAAGAATTCTCCTTTACAGACCACAGCGAATGTGAGTAAAAGCACCCGCATTTACTGCACATTCTTCTCTATGAAATGGTAACTGCACCTCCGTACCTGCACGGTGGTGACAGTTGCGCTTTAAACAACGTTCTCCTGCTTCTGTGCTTGGGCTACTGCAGGAAGGTACACTGGCCCCTTACTGGGGTACTGGCTGTACCCCCCTGACGGCGGCCTTGGTCTAGAGAACAGAGCCTAAAATGTGTAGAGATTTGAGATAAAACATTCATTGTATTGTACCTTGAGGCATTGTTGATATAATGTATCCATCAGAAATGATAGCACAGTTGGGTCTGAATAATTCTGTAAACTATGTCTATGAGAGGAGGAGATGGACTGAACCATCAGAACTAAAATTACTCATCCAAACTCTTCGGATAACTGAGGTGAAGACTAAAGTAAATGAGAATAAAGCGTCCATTTCCTATATAGTTCCTCCTATATTATCTGCCTGTGTATAAGATCCCTTAGTCTTCCTCAGCAGTATGATTCTACAGCAAACATGATGAATGGATTATTTATTTTTTCCGGTAAATATTTCAGCAAATCTCATTTATGGTTATTTTTTATTTGTATTTTTAGGTCCAGAAGGAGAAGTCAGGTAAATAAATCTATTTTCTATTCGTATAACCTGTCTGAAAACCCCATTGTTATACCAAAAACATCCAGACATTAGCTAGTTAATACCCAAAATATGGCAGCAGCTCATTAAAAACAAATAATTGTCATCTATTATATCTTCCACTGCTCCAGCGCCAATGTCTTACATATGAGGCAGCAGTGATGTCCTGACTGGCAAAATCCCTGCTTCCATGTAAGCAGCCTGGAGCGGTGGAGGAGTCAGCAGGTATGGCGGCCTCTCTGCTCCCTCCTCCATGCTGCCCCCACTTGATGTGGCTGAATAGGAGGTCCCTTGTTTGTATTGCGTGTCATACTGGCAAAAACTTAAAAACATAAAATTGGGTTTATCTTATTTATCCACCTACAGAGCCGTACAAGGGATTGTGTTTTGTGAGGCTAATTGTACTTTGTAATAACACCTTTCATTTTACTATAAAATCCACAGCAAAACCAAATAATTATTTGTAGATTTCTATTTGTAAATTAAAAAGAAAATTTTGCAACTTTTTGGGGGCTTTGGTTTTTATGTAGTGCCTTTTGGTAAAACGGACATGTTCTCTTTATTTTGTGGGTCAATATGATTGAAATGATAACTAAATGATGGTTTTTCTATTCTTGCACTACCGTACTTTAACCCGTTCAGGACCCATGACGTAACGTTACGTCCCGACACCCTGGGTCTTAAGGACAGTTACGTCATGGGCAGTTCCGGTCCCCGCCGTGCGCCGGGCGGAGATCGGACCGGGATGCCTGCTGTAATCATTCAGCAGGCATCCCGTGCAAATGCCCAGGGGGGTCATCAGACCCCCCCTTGTCGGCGATCGCAGCAAATCGCAAGTGAATTCACACTTGCGATTTGCGCGATTCCGGGTCATTACGGGTCTATAGTGACCCGGAATGTAAGAGGGATCGCGGGTGTCTAAGACACCCAGGATCCCCCTGAAGCGATAGGATTGAGGTGGCACGGGTGCCACTTCTTCTATCCCTGCTATTGGTGGTCTAGACGCGACTACCAATAGCAGATCGGGGGCGGGGGGGTTAACTTTCGTTTTCCCCGTCCTGCCCTCCCACAATAGGCGGGGCAGGACGGGGAAACGACGGGGACCAGCGCCGAAGATCCACTAACCGATCCGGGCGGGCGACGGAGATTGGAAGGGCGGCGATGACGTGCGGCTGGATCCGACGGAAGCCGGTGAGTTGCCTAGCAACATCTGGAGGGTACATTTTAAGACCATAATACAGTGGTCTCTAACTGTAGCCCTCCAGATGTTGCAAAACTACAACTCCCAGCATGCCCAGACAGCTGTTTGGGCATGCTGGAATATGTAGTTTTGCAACAGCTGGAGGGCTACAGCTGGAGGGCTACAGTTTGAGACCTATATAGTGGTCCCTAAACTGTAGCCCTCCAGATCTTGCAAAACTACAACTCCTAGCATGCCCAAACAACTGTTTGCTGTCAGGGCATGCTGGGAATTGTAGTTTTGCAACAGCTGGAGGACCACAGTTTGGAGATCACTTTGCAGTGTTCTCTAAAACTGTAGCCCTCCAGATGTTGCAAAACTGCAAATCCCAGCATGTCCAAACAGCAATCAGCTGTCTCGGCATGCTGGGAGTTGTAGTTGCGTACCTCCAGCTATTGCATAACTACATCTCCCAGCATGCCCTTTGGCGATCAGGAAAATACTGAGTTAGGTAACAGAACCTAACTGAGGTTTTTCCAACCAGTGTGCCTCCAGCTGTTGCAAAACTACAACTCCCAGCATGCACGGTCTGTCAGTACATGCTGGGAGTTGTAGTTTTGAAACAGCTGGAGGTTTGCCCCCCCCCTTGTGAACGTACAGGGTACATTCACACGGGCAGGTTTACAGTAAGTTTCCTGCTTCAAATTTGGGCTGCGGCAAATTTTTCGCCGCAGCGCAAACTCCTAGCGGGAAACTCACCGTAACACGCCAGTGCGAATGTAACCTGAAAACACTACACTAACACATAATAAAGAGTAAAATACTACATATACACCCCTTACACTGCCCCCCCACAATAAAAATTAAAACCGTATTGTATGGCAGTGTTTCCAAAACGGAGCCTCCAGCTGTTGCAAAACAACAACTCCCAGCATTTCCGGACAGCCACTGACTGTCCAGGCATGCTGGGAATTTAGCAACAGCTGGAGGCACCCTGTTTGGGAATCACTGGCGTAGAATACCTCTATGTCCACCCTATGCGATCCCTAATTTACATACATAAAATAAAGTAGACATATTGTATATGTGAATCAAAAACATTTTTTATTTGGAATATCCATTTTCCTTACAAGCAGAGAGCTTCAAAGTTAGAAAAATGCAAAATTTTCAAATTTTTCATAAAATTTTGGGATTTTTCACCAAGAAAGGATGCAAGTTATCACAAAATGTTACCACTATGTTAAAGTAGAATATGTCACGAAAAAACTATCTCGAAATCAGAATGAAAGGTAAAAGCATTCCAGAGTTATTAATGTTTAAAGTGACAGTGGTCAGATGTGCAAAAAATGGCCGGGTCCTACAGTGAAAATTGGCTGGGTCCTTAAAGAGTTAAAAAATGTACATTTTTTATTTAATTTAACAAAAAAATTATTATATTTTCATGTAAATGGGGATGTACGAGGGATCATTTTTTGTGCCATGAACAGAAGTTTTTATTGGATCAATTTTTCTGAAACCTAATGTGGCCAAAAATCTGCGTTTCCGGCACTTTGTATTTTTAAACTTTTACACTGTTCATCGTCCGGGATCATAAACATTACATTTTAATACTTCAGATCATTCTGCATACGGCGATACCAAATGTGTTAATGTTTATTTTTTTATTTTTTTAATGAAAATAGCAGGGTGATGTCAATTTTGATTGGGGAAGAGGGTTTTATATAATTAAAAAAAACATTTTTTGTATTTTTTATTTTACACTTTTTAGGTCTCCACTGTAAATGTAATTATAATATTGAATTTACTGTACAATGCTATGCCCATTGCATAGCACTGTACAGTGTGATCTGAGCTCCACTGATGCACTGGAGTGACGAGGAGGATGGCCAATAGGTTGCATCATCAGACAACCCGTTTACTTTATCTACAAAAGGTTACATTTGTGGTAGAGAGTGATTGAAGACAATTTTACCGTCTTTCATTGGCTCCAATGCCCTTGGAAACCCTCCATGTAGAACGCTAATAACTTCTGGCATTCATATATTTGTTAGATAATATGTGTTTCATGTACAATAGGGAGGAGACACCAGAAGAGGAAGAGGAGAAAGAGGAGATGGGGTGGATGGAAACGTAAGTAAAGAGATTCAGTATGTAAATATAAAGATTACAGATCACACAATGATGGAAAAGCCTCATTATCCCTGATGACTAGAAATGAAGATAGAAATAATGATATAACCAGTCTGCACATACTATATATCTGCCCTCATAGATGCCTTTCAGTGGGCGCCACCCATGTGGTATCATTTACTATAGAGAAATGGCATAATGGTGTTTTATGGGATACATGAGAGGAAGGGACTTTTTAAAGAGTCCCAGGAAAAAAGAATACAAATGGTAGGTTTGTATTATGGAAAATTTAGAATGATATGATCTATTATTATTATTATTATTATGTTTACTTCCTGTAAGGATGTGTTCACAGGGATCTCAGATATAGTGCATACAAAATAGTTGCTAACAACAAACGTTCAGACACCTTTTTAAAATATTTTTGGCCTGTACTACGAACAGACACTAATGTTAGATCTATTGGATCCCATTCACTGGGATAAGCTGCAGTACAAGGCTCATCCATTCCTATGAATAGATAAACTAAATATGTGCCAGAGGTACCTACTTTACCTTGTATTTTATGAGACATCTATACAGAGTTAATTATGCATTTCAACTTTGTATCCCTGAAGTATGTTTGTTGATGTGAGCTTGTTTCTTTTTTTTTTGTAATCTTTAGGATAACATCTTTCTTCTGTTGCTGTTTCTATTACAAATAGTGAGTATACGATATTCATTCTGATAAATGTCCCCTTTACTTCCCTTAAAGGGGTACTCCCGTGGAAACTTTTTTTTTTAAATCAACTGATGCCAGAAAGCTTAACAGATTTATAAATCACTTCTATTAACTAATCTTAATCCTTCCAGTACTTTTTAGGGGCTATATACTAAAGAGAAATCCAAAAAAGAAATGCATTTCCTGTGATGTCCTGACCACAGTGCTCTCTGCTGACCTCTGCTGTCCATTTTAGGAACTGCCCAGAGCAGCATATGTTTGCTATGGGGGTTTTATCCTGTTCTGGGCAGTTCCTAAAATGGACAGCAGAGGTCAGCAGAGAGCACTGTGGTCAGGACATCACAGGAAATGCATTTCTTTTTTGGATTTCTCTTTAGTATACAGCCCCTAAAAAGTGATTTACAAATCTGTTTAACTTTCTGACACAAGTTGATTTAAAAAAAAAAAAAAAAAGGTTTCCACGGGAGTACCCCTTTAACCCCTTAACCCCTTAAGGACCAGGCCCATTTTGGCCTTAAAGGGGTATCCCAGGCAAAAACTTTTTTTTATATATCAACTGGCTCCGGAAAGATAAACAGATTTGTAAATTACTTCTATTAAAAAATCTTAATCCTTCCAATAGTTATTAGCTTCTGAAGTTTTCTGTCTAACTGCTCAATGATGATGTCACGTCCCGGGAGCTGTGCATGATGGGAGAATATCCCCATAGGAGACATGAGTCATCAGAAAGCAGTTAGACAGAAAACAGCAACTCAATCCTTCCAATAGTTATTAGCTTCTGAAGTTAAGATTTTTTAATAGAAGTAATTTACAAATCTGTTTAACTTTCCGGAGCCAGTTGATATATAAAAAAAAAGGTTTGGCCTGGAATACCCCTTTAAGGACCAGACCAATTTTATTTTAGCATTTTCGTTTTTTCGTCCTCGCTTTCACATAACTCTCTTATATTTCAATCCACAGACCCATATGATGGCTTGTTTTTTGCCTCACCAATTGTACTTTGTAATTACATCACTTATTTTACCATAAAATGTATGGCGCAACCAAACAAATATTATTTAAGTGGGAAATTGAAAAGAAAACCGTAATTTAGCAAATTTTGGAAGGTTTTGTTTCCACGCTGTACACTTTCCGGTAAAAATTACATGTTTTCTTTATTCTGCGGGTCAATACGATTAAAATGATACCCATGATTATATTCTTTTCTATAATTGTACCGCTTAAAAAAAATCTCAAACCATTTTAACAAAATTAGTATGTTTGAAATTGCCCTATTTTGACTACCTATAACTTTCAAATTTTTCCGTATATGGGGCGATATGAGGGCTCATTTTTTGCGCCACAATCTGTAGTTTTTATCAGTGTCACTTTTGCATAGGTTTTACGTTTTATAAATTCTTTATTAATTTTTTTTGGAATAAAATGTGACAAAAAAGCAGCAATTTTGGACTTTTTTTTATTATTTAACGTTTACACCGTTCACCGTACGGGATGATTAACAATATATTTTAATATTTCAGACTTTTAGTCACTCAGCGATACCGAATATGTGTATTATAAATTTTTTTTTACGCTTTCTTGGGAGTAAAATTTTTTTACTTTTTTTTTTTTTTACACTTTTTGTGTCCCCATATAGGAAATCAGTTGATTGCTAATACTGCGCAGTGCTATGTATAGGACACAGCACTGCTCAGTATTATCGGTGATCTTCTGCTCTGGTCTGCTCGAGCTCAGACCAGAGCAGAAGACCCCGGGAGACGGCCGGAGCCAGGTGAGGGGACCTCCGGCCGCCATGCTGGATGATTGGATCCCCGCGGCAGCGCCACAGGCGATCCGATCATCCATTCAAAGTACCGCACTGCCACAGATGCCGTGATCTGTAATGATCACGGCATCTGAGGGGTTAATGGCGTACATCCGCACGATCGCGGATGTCTGCCATTATCGGCGGGTCCCTGGCTGCTGATAGAAGTCGGGACCTGCCGGGCATGTCACGAGCACCGCTCCGGTGCTCACCATCATGTCGGCGTGTAACTGTACGTCATGGTGCATTAGGTACTAGTGTTGAGTGGCATAGGCCATATTCGAACTCGCGAATATATGGACGAATATTTGTCATATATTCGCGAATATTCGCATATTCGTAATATTCTCATTTTATTTTCGCATATGCGGAAATTCGCATATGCGAAAGTTCGCGTATGCGAAAATTAACATATACAAAAATTAGCATAAACAAAAATACGCATATGCAAAAATTACCATATGCTAATTTTTGCATATGCGAAATTTGCACACCAGTCTCACACAGTAGTATTAGAGCCTTCTTTACACCACACAAGCTGGAAGCAGAGAGGGATGATCACTGTGATGTGTACTGTGAAAAAAAAAAAAAAAAAAAAAAAACGAATATTCTTAATTACGAATATATAGCGCTATATTCGCGAATATTCGCGAATTCGCGAATAAAATTCGTATTGCGAATATTCGCGAGCAACACTATTAGGTACCCCATCACCATGACGTACATTTACGTCCATTGTCGTTAAGGGGTTAAGGACCAAGGATGTACCGGTACGTCCTGAGTCCTCTCCTTTACTATAACACAGGGGCCATGGCGTGGCCCCGCGTCATAGCGGGTCGGGCCTGGCCTTTAACAACGGCCGGGACCCGTGGCTAACAACGCGCGGCACAGCGATCAGCTATGATGCGGGGCCAGGCCGTCTAAGGTGAAAGTCTAAAGTGAAAGTAAACCAATGACGGTTAGCTCAGGAAGCTGTTCAAGATTGCCGCGGCATCCCGAACAGCTGTAGGACAGCAGGAGGGTCCCTTTACCTGCCTCCTGTTGTCCGATCGCCGAATGACTGCTCAGTGCCTGAGATCCTGACATGAGCATTCAAGCGGCAGAATCATTGATCAATGGTTTCCTATGAGAAACCATTAATCAATGTAAAAGATCAGTGTGTGCAGTGTTAGAGGTCCCTATGGGAGCTATAACATTGCAAAAAAAAAAAAGGTAAAAAAAAGGGAATAAAGATCATTTAACCCCTTCCCTAATAAAAGTTTAACCCCCCCCTCCCTTTTTCCCATTAAAATAAAAACAGTGTAAATAAAAATAAACATATATGGTATCGCCGGGTGTGGAAATGTCCAAATTATAAAAATATATAATTAATTAAACCGCACGGTCTATGGCGTACGTGCAAAAAAATTCCAAAGTCCAAAATAGCGTATTTTTGGTCACTTTTTATATAATGAAAAAATGAATAAAAAGCGATCAAAAAGTCCGATCAATGCAAAAATGGTACCGCTAAAAACTTCAGATCATGGCGCAAAAAATGAGCCCTCATACCACCCCGTACGGGAAAAAAATTAAAAAGTTATAGGGGTCAGAAGATGACAATTGTAATCAAATACATTTTCCTGCATGCAGTTATGATTTTTTCCAGAAGAACGACAAAGTCAAACCTATATAAGTAGGGTATCATTTTAATCGTGTGGACCTATAGAATAAAGATAAGGTGTCATTTTTACTGAAAAATGTACTGCATAGAACCGGAAGCCCCCAAAATTTACAAAATTGTGTTATTTCTTCAATTTTGTCGCACAATGATTTTTTTTTACATTTCCTCATAGATTTTTGGTTAAAATGACTGATACAATTACAAAGTAGAATTGGTGGCGCAAAAAATAAGCCATCATATGGATTTTTAGGTGGAAAATTGAAAGAGTTATGATTTTTTACAGGTAAGGAATGAAAAAATGAAAGTGCAAAAATGGAAAAAACCCTGGTCCTTAAGGGGTTAAAGGGAAAAGATCCAATTACCTTAACCTATATGGGACATAGGGTGCACAGGTATGCCCTTGCTGCCTGGGCCTTAAAGAGTACCTGTCACCAAACTAAACTTTTAATATATTGTTCCTTGCTGTAAAAATTCTCAACTTTTATATATTTTTTATGTGATTGATAAAAATGGCCACTAGGTGGCTCTGTGCTGTTCCCTGACGCAAGTCAAACAGTTAGTTTGCTTTTCTCCCGGCCTGGTAGTGCGTGTGGGACATGGCGAGGCAAAGCTCTCGCAGGCTTCAGTGAGGTTGCGCAATTTTAGGAAAATTTTAGGCATACTACTACTACTGTACCACTTTTAAAAGTACAATAATAAAAAAAGCTATATAATTTGGGTATCACTTTAATCTACAGAATGAAAAAAAGTGTCATGTTTACCATAAAGTGCACTTTCTAAACAAACAATCCCCCGAAAAGTTTCCTTATCAATTTCCCCCCACAAATAATAATTTTTTGATTACATTATAAATGTTATGGTAAAATGAAGGGCGTTATTCTATAGTAGGATTGGTCGCACATAAAACAAGCCCTCATATGGGTCTGTGGATGTAAAACCAAAAGAGTTATGGCTCTACGCAGGTGAGGAGAAAAAAACAAAAATGCCAAGGCTAAAATGGGCTGTGTCCTTATGAGCTGTGGTTAATGTGTACCTGTATGTTCAGCAAACTTCTGACATGTCATAGAGACCTAGAAGGCAAATTCCACAATCAGTCCACAAAACAGACACAAAATCCGTAGACTTATGATGACTTAAAGTTTTATACAATTTTCATCATGAACAATGAATCCGATCATGTCTTCCGGGTGAAGTCAACAGATATTCATGTGCGGCACATTACAGATTCCTTCACTCCCCACGGAGCCTTATAGTCCCAGCCGTCTAGTTTGCAGATCTCTGAGAACTGAGTGTAAATGTTCGGTAACATTTCTGGAGCCACCACCCCATTAGTGCACCCATCATGGTATTACATAGACAAACAAGTATCGCAAGATCTCGGGTCTGTACTAATAATTTGTATAGAGTTAGTATAAAATCTAACAGTACTATACAAAAAAACAATCAGAGCAGTGTAGTCTTATAGTAATACATTAAAATGCCATGATTCATTTATACAATGAGTGTATAGAGAGTTAAAGGGGTACTCCGGCGCTAAGACATCTTATCCCCTATCCAAAGAATAGGGGATAAGATGCCTGATCGCTGTGGTCCTGCCGCTGGGGACCCCAGAAATCTTGCACGCAGCACCCCATTATAATCAGTCCCCGGAGCATGTTCGCTCCGGGTCTGATTACTGGTGATCACGGGGGCCGGAGCAATGTGACGTCACGGCCCCACCCCCGTGTGAAATTTTGTAACTAGACAGCTGGATTTATGAGTCTCCGTGCGGAGTGAAGGAATCCGTGATGTGCCACACTTGAATATCTGCCGACTTCACCCGGGTGATTCTTTACTTATGTACAAGACATGATTGGATTTATTGTTCATGATGAAAATTGTATAAAATGAAAATTGTCATCATAAGCCTACGGATTTTGTGTCTTTTTTGTGGACGTATTTGCTTTAAATGTTCACCTGAAGAATAGTGGTGCATTCTTCAGGTCGATCTACTCGCCGAACACATTGCAGTCTATTGGGGCTACAATGTCCGCGTGGTCCTAGCACCAACTGATTCAGTTGGTGCTGGCCGCACTCAGAGTCTCTAGATGGATTTTTCCGTATGGAGATTCCGCAGTGTGAACCTAGCCTAAGTCATCATAAGCCTATGGATTTTGTGTCTGTTTTGTGGACGTACTACTGTCTGGGGTTAATTGAAGCCTCCAGCTGACACATTGTTATCCACCACCCATGGTGAGAGACTTCTTTCTCCCGTCTCAGACATTGGCCTTCATTTACTAAGAGTGAAGTGTAGTTTTCTTTGTGCGTTTTTTTCCCCAACAGATGTTTTTCTGCAGTATTTACTAAGGTTTCCCTACATTTAGCACTTTTCCCTACATTTTGCACTTTTCCCATTTGTGTTTTTTTTTTTTACAACTGCTTTGAGCTGTAGGGTTTTCCAGAGCTCAAATCCACCTCATTTTGGTGAAAACATTAGTAAATATGTTGGGATTTTTTTTTAATGGGAACACGCCCGCTTTTCAACAGCCACGGCCCTTTTCCAAAGGCCACACATGTTTTTCAGGTTTTCTAAGTAAAATAGAGAGTTGGTTGCTTTTTTTATTTTTTTTGGTGCAAATTCTGGTGCAGAAACAATTTGTGGTGCAATGCGACACAATTTGATGCACAACCCAACAAAACAGGTCAGGTTACAATAGTAAATCAGGGCCATTGTCTTGGTTCTGAGAATTATAGTGGAAGTGGAGAGTTCAAGTAGAATTTGGACAAAAAATATATAAAATGTTCTTTGAAGCCATTTTGATAACTACAAAGTTGCAGATTTGTTTTCTTTCTCAGAGACGGTGATCGGAGCAGTATTTTACAGGTGGCAGGGACGTCAGATCTGAACTTGAGCGAAACATCCAGATGAATTGCGCAAGGAAACCAAATAAGCTGATGAAAAAAGAGGCCAGCATAGTCCTGCACGCTTCGACTCTTATAGAATATTTAAAAGTTCAGAGGATCCCACAAGGATTTAGAAGTTAGGTCTTACCTGTTCTATTGCAGAACAACACCGATTATCTGCAAAAATGGGAGGCATTATGTAAAGGACACTCACTGGATGTGATGTATCTTACGGTAACACTGGCAAGTGGCTGTAAAGGATATAAAGAAAGAGATTGCCATACGCAATGAGGATTAAAAAAAAAACACAGAAACCGCAGAGGCTGTTGAAACAACGCCCCAAGAATTGAGGGTTAACATAGAGAAACTGCGCACATCCATCTTGCAGGTCAAACTTTCTAAAGGGACACTAAGGACTATCTCCTGGATGGTGTCTACTCATGGACAGATGAAAGGAGACAGATCCGTCACAAGCGGAGAGAACAATGAGTTTGATGCCTTGGAGTACGCTTCTGCTGACCCTGAAAGGAGCCGTAATGTAAAGGTGTCTGAAAGATCTAGTCAGGATTTTTTGGATACACGTCCAATGAATCCCAAAAAGAAAAAAGAAACAAAGTAAGTGGAGAAGAGGGAGCGCAGACCAGAGGACGTGACAAGCATCAAAAGCTGGTGAGTTGTTACTCAGTATCTCCTCTGTTGAACTCTCTGACATACATAGGAAGGTGATTGATAAAGGATTAGGTTTTGTGCCAACGTTAGAGTTTGATACATTTGACTTTACAGTGGACTTTTACAAACTTTATGTTAGATTGAAAATGTATTTTTACTATATTAATTGGAGTAAAAAAGTTAATGTGAGGAGTATTGCTGCCAGATTAAGGAAGAAGAGTAATTTTGATCCTTGTGGGAACAGTGCCCTATTGGATAGCTTCCAGCAAGTGGTAATAAGGGAAGTCACTAATGAATGGGAGAATAGGAAGTACAGAATGAGATCTAAAATACAGAAAACTGAAAGAGAGGCCTTAAAAGAGCTAAAGAATGATGAGAGAATCATTATAAAAAAAAGGCAGATAAGGGTAGGGCTACTGTTGTTCTTGGTATAGAGATGTATGTGCATGAAGCCTATAGTGAATTGGAGGATTTCAATGTATATCAAATTAAAAGGTGATCCCACACATGAAATAAAAAGGTTAATTGATTTAATGTTAGAAGAAGCTTACACAGAGGGGATTATTGAAATAAATGAGAAGATAGCACTTACCAGTGACAATCCTCGGGTCCCAGTGATGTACTTTGGCAATATATGTGGATAGCTACTTACAGAAAATAGTGGCTAGTCTTCCCAATTGCCTTAGAGGCACTAATGAGTTTTTAGATCCTATAGCAGACATTGAAACCACTGAGGAATCATTGTTATGTACTTTGGATATCAAAAGCCTGTATACCAACATCTCCACACAAGAGGGGAGTATAAAAAAAAGGTTTAGGTTTACTGATGAGTATGCTAGAATATGTGCTGTCCTAATGTTATTTCAGATTTAAGGAGGAATTTTTCTTACAGACGCAGAGGACTTCCATGGGGTTCCATGTAGCCCCAAATCTTGCAAACATTATCATGATCAATTGTAATGGTAAATTCATCCATACTGATCCATTGAGTGAAAATTGGGGCTATGGGTCTGTTATGTGGATGATGTGTGTGTCCACTGGACAGATACACAGCCACAATTAATGGAATTTGTTAAAGGGGTACTCCAGTGGAAAATGTTAGTTTTTCTTTTTTTCAAATCAGCTGGTTCCAGAAAGTTAAACAGATTTGTAAATTACTTCTATAAAAAAAATCTTATTACTTTCAGAACATATAAGCTGCTGTATGCTCCAGAGGAAGTTCAGTTCTTGGTTGTTGTTCTTTTCAGTCTGACCACAGTGCTTTCTGCTGACACCTCTGTCCATGTCAGAACTGTCCAATGTAGTAGAGGTTTCCTATGGAGATTTGCTCCTTCTTTGGACAGTTCCTATCATTGACAGAGGAGTCAGCAGAGAGCATTGTGGTCAGACTGAAAAGAACAACTCAACTTCCTCTGGAGCATACAGCAGCTGATAAGTACTGGAAGGATTAAGATGTTTTTTTAAATAGAAGTAATTTACAAATCTGTTTAACTTTCTGGCACCAGTTGATTTAAAAAAAAGTACCCCTTTAAGAATCTTCATGATTGTCATCCCCTAATCGAATTAACCTGCGAGTTTGATAAACAGAGTATACATTACCTTGATGTGCAGGTTCCAAAACACAAGAATGGTCACTTAGATACCACACTTTATGTCAAACAGACAGATGAAAATAATATGCTGTTAAGAAGTAGTAGACATGCCCCTCCGGTGTTTAGAGGTATCCCAAAAGGGCAGCTTGTAAGAGCTAAGAGAATTTGTAATACTGATGAAGAATACCATAAAAATAAATATATGCTACTGCAGAAATGTATGAAAAGAAGGTATGACAAAAAGATATTGAAGAAATAGCAAAGGGGGTTAATAAAATACCAAGTGAAGATCTTAGGAATAGAAAAAAGAAAAAGAAGAATAGAGAGGAGGGATTTTATTTCTTCTCGACGTATGATGGTCATTCCAGGTTGATCAGAAAGACTGTTAACAAATATTGGAATATATTAAAATCTGATGAGAAATATAGCTAACTTTTTCAGCAGCATCCAAGATATGTATACCGGAAGGGGAAATCAATTGCCAATTATTTAGTTAGAACTGATATGAAAAAGATAAAAAGACAAACTTTTTTAAAGGAACGCAAGTGTGTTTCCTATAAAAGGGTGGTTCACCTGTGATAGCAAACAAATAGTTCACCTTCTAAAATGCCCCTGCAGCAAGGTATATGTGGGACAGACAGCGAGAGCCATAAAAATAAGATTAAATGAACGTAAGAGCGATATTAGGACATATGAAAGGAGAAAATTGGAAGGAAAAATGGAGGGACTAGAGGACAGGTTTGGTGAAATTGGTCTAGTGAGGCACTTTATTGAGAATAGGTACCAGATTAATAAACTAAGGTGGATGATACTAGAGGAGATTCAAGGCAGCAATACAGCACAGTTAAAGAATAGACTCCTACAATGGGAGGTCTTTTTGTGCCTAACTCTATACACCCTCATGGCAGCATAGGGGTAACTATTACAGATGTTACTTGTCAAGGATACCAAGGAAAATTGTTTGCCAAAGGAGTATTATCAAGAAGAAATTTACTGTTATACTGGTCACAGATTGCAGCATTTGCCTGTGTTTTGTCTTACTTAGTAACACAATAAATCATCATTTGGGAAAATGTTCTTCTTGATATTACACCCTCATGGTATAAATAAATCATGTAATTTCAATGTATTTTTATAAGACTATACTGCTCTATAGTACTGTTAGGTTTTATACTAATTCTATACAATTTTTTATTACAGACGTGAGATCTTACGATACTTGTTTGTTTATTTAATATGGTGTTGGGTGCACTAATGCCATGCTTGACAATGGGGGCGGTGGCTCCAGAAATGTTGCCGAACACTCAGTCCACGGTGATCTGCAAACTAGACGGCTGGATCTAGGAGGCTCCGTGCAGAGTAAAGGAATCCGTGATGTGACTTCACCTGGGTCATTCTTGGTTTATGTACAAGACATGATTGGATTTATTGTTCATGATGAAAATTGAATAAAACTCTGTCATCATCAGCCTACAGATTTTGTGTCTGTTTTGTGGACGTATTACTGCCTGGGGTTAATTGGAGCATCCAGCTTACACAATGTTATCTTACACCTATACTGAGAGACTTCTTTTTCTTGTCTCACACATTGTCTTGGTTCTGAAAATTCCATTATCAGGGAATGGATACACGGATTAAATCAGACTGACTCACTTCCAGCAGATTCAGTAGAAAAAGTGTGGTACCACGGGTGGTGTAGGGAAATATATTATCACATCGTGTCGCCAGGACATCGTTAGCCTATATACGATCCGAGGTTGAAGACAGCTTCTCCTGGGCTTGGTGAGTGACCGGCAGCGCGTAATCTTCAGTGTTCCGGTCACCGCTCCTCCGGTCCCGGCACCTACAGCTATGGTCCATAGGCCATAGCAGTAGATTGTGACACTGGGCCAGAGGAGCGGTGACCGGAACACTGTGGGGGAAACACGCAAACATAAAGCCTCCAGCCGTACACTGTATATGGCTGGAAGCTGTATGTCTGTGGGGGGGAGTTGCCTACCATTGTGGGGGAAGTATACTGCCAACTATTGTGGGGGGGGAACTGCCTACCATTGTGGGGGAACTATACTGCCAACTATTGTGGGGGAACCATACTGCCAACCATTGTGTGTGTGTGGGGGGGGGGGAGCTGCCTACCATTGTGGGGGAACTATACTGCCAACTATTGTGGGGGAACTATACTGCCAACCATTGTGGGGGGGGGAGCTGCCTACCATTGTGGGGGAACTATACTGCCAACTATTGTGGGGGTGAGCTGCCTACCATTGTGGGGGAACTATACTGCCAACTATTGTGGGGGAACTATACTGCCAACCATTGTGGGTGGGGGGGTGCCTACCATTGTGGGGGAACTATACTGCCAACTATTGTGGGGGAACTATACTGCCAACCATTGTGGTGGTGGGGGGGGAGCTGCCTACCATTGTGGGGGAACTACACTGCCAACTATTGTGGGGGAACTATACTGCCAACCATTGTGGTGGGGGGGGGGGAGCTGCCTACCATTGTGAGGGAACTATACTGCCAACTATTGTGGGGGAACTATACTGCCAACCATTGTGGTGGGGGGAAGCTGCCTACCATTGTGGGGGAACTATACTGCCAACCATTGTGGTGGGGGGAAGCTGCCTACCATTGTGGGGGAACTTTACTGCCAACTATTGTGGGGGAACTATACTGATATAAAATATTTTACTACAGTATTTGGTTCTGAATCTTTTTTTTTCTAGATTTTCCTCCTTTAAAATTGGGTGCGTCTTATATGCCGGAGTGCCTTATATGGCGAAAAATACGGTAGGTGCACTACTGTGGTAGATGTATACAGTGACATATGACTGACCCTCAAACTGATGTTAAAATTGAGACATTAGCCAGTATATCCTTATATGAGTCCACACACCAACGCCAAGGTTTCTCAAGTTGCACAGGACCTAACACTAAACCTACCTATGCCGTATGGGCAATACCAGGGGCCAGTGGGCAATTACAGCGGCATTAGGACTGACACAGCCTGTTCCCAGTTCACTCCAGTGTGGCTAAGCACACATACAATGGGAGGAGGGAGAAAGCTGATATGTTGTCGGCCTCACATGTGCACCTAAAGACTGCCTATAATAGTGATTAGAGATGAGCGAATCGAAGTTGACGAACCCGAATTCGTTACGAATTTCATGAAAAATGCCACTCGCCTCTAGTCTGCTGTGACCTCTGCCTGCGCCTGATGAATTTAGGCCTCTGTCACTCCTCTGTGCACGTCCTGGCAATTCTCTGCCTGACATGCATAGTGTGTATATGAGGGGAGTACAATCCGCTTCACGATGCTTAAAACAGTATTTGTCTAGAGCAGGTGTGTATTTTTGGCTGTCCTTTCACAGTATCTAGGCCAGGGGTAGGCAACCTTTTGGTAGTGCTGTGCCCAAATTTTTTGTGGGTGTGGCTTGTGGGTGTGTGGCTTGTGGGGGTGTGGCTTGTCACAAGGTGGGTTTTTTACAGAATTGTCCCTATATATTGTTCTCCCTGCAAGGACCTTACAGTGAGAACAACCATTTTAACTCAGACCTGTGTAATACAAACCCCAGAATCACCACCACCACAATACAGACCCCAGAATCACCACCCACCATAATACAGACCCCAGAATCAGACCCCACCATAATACAGACCCCAGAATCACCACCCACCATAATACAGACCCCAGAATCACCACCCACCATAATACAGACCTCAGAATCACCACCCACCATAATACAGACCTCAGAATCACCACCCACCGTAATACAGACCCCAGAATCACCACCACCACAATACAGACCCCAGAATCACCACCCACCATAATACAGACCCCAGAATCAGACCCCACCATAATACAGACCCCAGAATCACCACCCACCATAATACAGACCCCAGAATCACCACCCACCATAATACAGACCTCAGAATCACCACCCACCATAATACAGACCCCAGAATCACCACCCACCGTAATACAGACCCCAGAATCACCATCCACCATAATACAGACCCCAGAATCAGACCCCACCATAATACAGACCCCAGAATCAGACACCACCATAATACAGACCCCAGAATCACCACCCACCATAATACAGACCACAGAATCACCACCCACCATAATACAGACCCCAGAATCAGACCCCACCATAATACAGACCCCAGAAACACCACCCACCATAATACTGACCCCAGAATCACCACCCACCATAATACAGACCCCAGAATCCCCACCCACCATAATACAGACCCCAGAATCACCACCCACTATAATACAGACCCCAGAATCACCACCCACCATAATACAGACCCATAGGCGTGCGCAGCCTATTGCATTAGGGTGTGCACCCTAAAGCACAAACTCACTCAGCGCACGCGTGTGTGTGTTTATGTGTGTATATATATATATATATATATATATATATATATATATATATACATAGACACACACACACACTCCTGCTTGCATAGTATAGGAGGATTGGATCCAGGGCCAGTTTTAGGCTTAGCATGGCCCTGGGCAAAATCAGAAGTGGGGTCCCAAAAGTCGCACTAATAGTGCACTAATCAGATTATCACATTTTCGGTCACTTCAAATAGGATAGGATAGGATCCTAAGGATAGGGGATAAGTTTGAGATCGCGGGGGGTCCGACCGCTGGGGCCCCCTGCGATCTCTCTGTACGGGGCCCCGGCTCTCCGCCCAGATAGCGGGTGTCGACCCCCGCACGAAGCGGCAGCCGACACGCCCCCTCAATACATCTGAATGGCAGAGCCGGAGATTGCCGAAGGCAGCGCTTCGGCTCTGCCATAGAGTTGTATTGAGGGGGCGTGTCGGCCGCCGCCTCGTGCGGAGGTCGACACGCCCCCTTCCCGCGGGCTGTCGGGGCTCCGTACAGGAGATCGCAGGGGGCCCCAGCGGTCGGACCCCCCGCGATCTGCAACTTATCCCCTATTCTTAGGATAGGGGATAAGTTGCTCACCACTGAGTCACCACTGGACTACTCCTTTAATACTGGGGTGACACACTGTAACAAACCTCCTCCTCATGTAATCTCCTTACTACTGTGGTGACACACTGTAACAAACCTCCTCCTCATGTAATCTCCTTACTACTGGGGAAACACACTGTAACAAACCTCCTACTTATGTAATCTCCTTACTACTGGGGTGACACACTGTAACAAACCTCCTACTCATGTAATCTCCTTACTACTGGGGTGACACACTGTAACAAACCTCCTCCTCATATAATCTCCTTACTACTGGGGTGACACACTGTAACAAACCTCATTTTCATGTAATCTCCTTACTACTGGGGTGACACACTGTAACAAACCTCCTCCTCATGTAATCTCCTTACTACTGGGGTGACACACTGTAACAAACCTCCTCCTCATGTAATCTTCTTACTACTGGGGTGACACACTGTAACAAACCTCCTCCTCATGTAATCTCCTTACTACTGGGGTGACACACTGTAACAAACCTCCTCCTCATGTAATCTCCTTACTACTGGGGTGACACACTGTAACAAACCTCCTCCTCATGTAATCTTCTTACTACTGGGGTGACACACTGTAACAAACCTCCTCCTCATGTAATCTCCTTACTACTGGGGTGACACACTGTTTAGCAGACAGTGTAACAGTATTAGATAGAGACAGTATCACACATTATAGGATTAGATACAGGGGCTCAGCAACCAGTATCAGACATAGGGGGATTAGATACACAGCTCAGCAGACAATATCAAACATAAAGGGATTAAATACACAGCTCAAATCACACATGGGGATTAGATACAGGGGCTCAGCAAACAGTATCACACCTGGGAGGATTAGATACACAGCTCATCAGACAGATCACACATGGGGGAATTAGATATAGGGGCTCAACAAACAGTATCACACATGGGAGGATTAGATACACAGCTCATCAGACAGATCCCACAAGGGGGATTAGATACACAGCTCAAACAGTATCACTTATGGGGGGTTTAGATACACAGTTTAGCAGACAGATCACACATGGGGGGTTAGATACACAGCTCAGCAAACAGTATCACACATGGGGGGTTTAGATACACAGCTCATTAGACAGATCACACACTGGGGGATTAGATACATATTTTATCAGACAGATCACACATGGGGGATTAGATACACATTTTAGCAGACAGATCACACATGGGGGGATTAGATACACAGCTCATCAGACAGATCACACATGGGGGGTTAGATACACAGCTCAGCAAACAGTATCACACATGGGGAGTTTAGAAACACAGCTCATTAGACAGATCACACACTGGGGGATTAGATACACATTTTAGCAGACAGATCACACACTGGGGGATTAGATACACATTTTAGCAGACAGATCATACATGAAAGGAGCCTCACCAGGTCAGTGCCTCTTCCCTGTCTCTGAGGACAGGAATGGCCGATATTTGTAACTGACCTTTTCACCCTGATTTGGAGACACTGTCAGCTGAGGCAGAGAGAGGCACTTCGGGGGAGGAAGCAGCGCTCCTCATCAGGATGAAGTAAGCAAGAAAGCAGCCTCAACGTGGTTGGGGGGGGGGGGGGGGGGTACTGGATCTCACAGTGCTTCTCCAGCAACATGAGGGGTGGGGTGGGGGGTGTTGTGGTCTTGCAGCTCCTCCAGCAAGACGAGGCTGAGGGGAGGGCGTGTATGTTGTCAAGCTAGGTTTGCTGTGACGGGGGGGGGGGGGGGGGATTTCGGGCTGGTGATGTCGGGGATGTCCGTTGGGCTGGGGTTTAGTAGTGAGAAAAAGGAAAAAAAAAGTCCTGGCAGCGGGCCGCGGTGATTAGGGTGTGCCTGTGCACACCCGGCACACCCCCTGCGCACGCCTATGTACAGACCCCAGAATCACCACCCACCAGAATGCAGACCCCAGAATCACCACCCACCATAATACAGACCCCAGAATCAGACTCCACCATAATACAGACCCCAGAATCAGACCCCACTATAATAAAGACCCCACTATAATACAGACCCCAGAATTAGGCCCCACCACAATAAAGATCCTCCCCCTTTACATAATAGAGACCCCAGGGTCAGACCCCAGTCGTGTTGTGCAATAATATACATACAGTTACATTAACTGACTCACAATTCACATCTTTTACGGTCAGCGTCGTCCTCTTTCCTTCTGTTCTCCTTCTGGCTCAGACCACCATGACGACTTCTTACAGCCAAAACCTATCACTGCAGCATCTGCAAGACAAACATCTTAGTTTCTACATTTTTATAGTGTAGTCCCCAGAGGTGCCGAATTCGATGCAGTTTATTCCATTCCAAACAGCGTTATAGAACAAACTACGTTTTAGCGACCTGTCTTTGCCTTTGTCAAGCATGAGCGGCGACGAAACGTAGCCTGCTCTGTAACACTGTTTGAAATGGAATAAACTACACTGAATTCTGCACTTTATACTTTGGTGAGCTACGATTTTCCTTGGATATAAGTAAGTAGGTAGCTATGCAGGTAGGTAAGTAGATATGGAGGTAAGTTCATAGGTAGGTAGCAAGGTATGTAAATGGGTAGCTATGTATGTAGGTAGGTAGGTACCTGGGTAGATTGGTAGGTAGCAAGTAGGTAGTTAGGTAATTAGGTTGCTATGTAGGTAGGTAGCCAGAGGCTAAGTAGGTGCACTCCTATCATTGTGTAAGTAGCCAGGTAGGGAAGTAGCCAGTTCTCCTTCACATTTAAATTATCATCCCCCTCACTGTCAACTGCGCCCTCCTCCCCTGCACCCCCTCCTTGTCACCTGCACCCCCTTTCCCCGTCACTTGCACCACCCATCATCACTTGCACCCCCCCATCCCATCATCACTTGCACCCCCCATCCCATCATCACTTGCACCCCCCCATCCCATCATCACTTGCACCTCCCCATCCCCTCATCACTTGCACCCCCCATCCCATCATCACTTGCACCCCCTATCCCATCATCACTTGCACCCCATCATCATCACTTGCACCCCCCATCCCATCATCACTTGCACCCCCCATCCCATCATCACTTGCACCCCCCATCCCATCATCACTTGCACCCCCCCATCCCATCATCACTTGCACCCCCCCCATCCCATCATCACTTGCACACCCCATCCCATCATCACTTGCACCCCACCATCCCATCATCACTTGCACCCCACCATCCCATCATCACTTGCACCCCCCATTCCATCATCACTTGCACCCCACCATCCCATCATCACTTGCACCCCCCATCCCATCATCACTTGCACCCCCCCATCCCATCATCACTTGCACCCCCCATCCCATCATCACTTGCACACCCCATCCCATCATCACTTGCACCCCACCATCCCATCATCACTTGCACCCCACCATCCCATCATCACTTGCACCCCCCATTCCATCATCACTTGCACCCCACCATCCCATCATCACTTGCACCCCCCCATCCCATCATCACTTGCACCCCCCATCCCATCATCACTTGCACCTCCCCATCCCCTCATCACTTGCACCCCCCATCCCATCATCACTTGCACCCCCCATCCCATCATCACTTGCACCCCATCATCATCACTTGCACCCCCCATCCCATCATCACTTGCACCCCCCATCCCATCATCACTTGCACCCCCCATCCCATCATCACTTGCACCCCCCCATCCCATCATCACTTGCACCCCCCCATCCTATCATCACTTGCACACCCCATCCCATCATCACTTGCACCCCACCATCCCATCATCACTTGCACCCCACCATCCCATCATCACTTGCACCCCCCATTCCATCATCACTTGCACCCCACCATCCCATCATCACTTGCACCCCCCATCCCATCATCACTTGCACCCCCCCATCCCATCATCACTTGCACCCCCCATCCCATCATCACTTGCACACCCCATCCCATCATCACTTGCACCCCACCATCCCATCATCACTTGCACCCCACCATCCCATCATCACTTGCACCCCCCATTCCATCATCACTTGCACCCCCCCATCCCATCATCACTTGCACCCCCCCATCCCATCATCACTTGCACCCCCCCATCCCATCATCACTTGCACACCCCATCCCATCATCACTTGCACCCCACCATCCCATCATCACTTGCACCCCACCATTCCATCATCACTTGCACCCCCCCCCCCATCCCATCATCACTTGCCCCTCCTACCCTATCAAGAAAAAAAAAGAAAATTTTACTCACTTATACGCAGGCAGGGATCTCCTCAGCAGCACAGGCTGGCTGCGTTCTTCTCCCACTACAGTGCAGGCGCCGATGAGTGACGTCATCGGCGCCTGCGCTGCGTGGGGGCAGAGGTCACAGGTCTCCTCTCAGTGAAGCCACAGGTCCCGCAGCTCACACTGAGAGGAAGCTTTAGCTGTGTGTGCGTGTGCGCACATAGCTTAGAGCGGCGCTCGCTCACCTGGGGATCGGGGAGAAGAGTCCTGCATCCCCATTAGCGGAGTGAGCGCATCTCGAGCCGGAGCCCCGCGTGTCACCCAAAAGCACCCCGCGTGCCATGAGTGGCATGTGTGCCAGGGGTTGCTGACCCCTGATCTAGGCCCTTGACAGATTAAAAGGTACAAAATAGTACACTACTTGGATGAAAGTATGTGGTATGCACTTATGAAGGCAGAAAAATGCGATACAGTACACTTAAAGAAGTAGTGGAGTAAAACACCAGCTGGTGATTACTTTTGTCTGGACTTTCACAGTATCTAGGCCCTTGACAGATTAACAGGTACAAAATTGTACACTACTTAGATGTAGGTATGTGGTATGCACTTATGAGGGCATAAAAATGCGCTACAGTACGCTTAACCCCTTAACGACGCAGGACGTATATTTACGTCCTGAGCCGGCTCCCGCCATTTGAAGCGGGGTCGCATCACATTGTGTCGGTCCCGGCGCTCATCAACGGCCGGGACCCGCGGCTAATACCACACATCGCCGATCGCGGCAATGTGCGGTATTAACCCTTTAGAAGCGGCGGTCAAAGCTGACCGCCGCTTCTAAAGTGTTAGTGAAACTATCCCGGCTAGTCAGTCGGGCTGTTCGGGACCGCCGCGGTGAAATTGTGGCGTCCCGAACAGCTTACAGGACACCGGGAGGGCCCTTACCTGCCTCCTCGGTGTCCGATCGAGGAATGACTGCTCCGTGCCTGAGATCCAGGCAGGAGCAGTCAAGCGCCGATAACACTGATCACAGGCGTGTTAATACACGCCAGTGATCTGTGTAAGAGATCAGTGTGTGCAGTGTTATAGGTCTCTATGGGACCTATAACACTACAAAAATAAAAGTAAAAAAAAAAGTGTTAATGAAGGTCATTTAACCCCTTCCCTAATAAAAGTTTGAATCATCCCCCTTTTCCCATAACAAAAAAATAAAACATTGTAAATAAAAATAAACATTTGTGGTATCGCCGCGTGCTTAAATGTACAAACTATAAAAATATATCGTTAATTAAACCGCATAGTCAGTGGCGTACACGTAAAAAAGTTGCAAATTCAAAAAAAGCTTATTTTGGTCACTTTTTATACCATTAAAAAATTAATAAAAAGTGGTCAAAAAGTCTGATCAAAACAAAAATCATACCGATAAAAACTTCAGATCACGGCGCAAAAAATGAGTCCTCATACCGCCTTGTACGTGGAAAAATAAAAAAGTTATAGGGCTCAGAAGATTACATTATTAAACTTATAAATTTTCCTGCATGTAGTTATGATTTTTTCGAGAAGTACGACAAAATCAAACCTATATAAGTAGGGTATCATTTTAACTATATGGACCTACAGAATAATGATAAGGTGTCATTTTTACCGAAATATGCACTGCGTAGAAACGGAAGCCCCCGTTTCCGTTTCACCTTGGATTTTTGGGTAAAATGACTAATGTCACTGCAAAGTAGAATTGGTGACACAAAAAATAAGCCATAATATGGATTTTTTGGTGAAAAATTTAAAGGGTTATGATTTTTAAAAGGTAAGGAGGAAAAAACGAAAGTGCAAAAACTGAAAAACCCTGAGTCCTTAAGGGGTTAAAAAAGTATCTGAGTACAACATCAGCCGGTGAATACTTTTGCCTGGCCTTTCACTGTATCTAGGCCCTTGACAGGGTAACAGGTACAAAATAGTACACTACTTAGATGTAGGTATGTGGTATGCACTTATGAGGGAAGAAAAATGCGCTACAGTACAGTTAAAAAAGTATCTGAGTACCAGCTGGTGATTACTTTTGGCTGTCCTTTCACAGTATGTAGGCCCTTGACAGATTAACAGGTACAAAATAGTACACTACTTAGATGTAGGTATGTGGTATGCACTTATGAGGGCAGAAAAATGTGCTACAGTACGCTTAAAAATACGTATTTTTGCACAACACCAGCAGTACACAACAGTGCTGCAGCACACAGTCGCTGTGTACTAAACCCATAATTGCACTCTCTCACAGACTATTAGGAATGGACTGCTTAGTTTGTATTATACTGTCTACAGACTAGTATAACCAGCAGACCAGTAATACAGAAATAGCGTTCGGCACAGCACTACATAAATGTGGCTCTATGGCAAGTTCATATACACCTGTGTTGAGAATGGCAACTGCAGTGAATCCAGACTGGGGTGCTCAATTCTTGGAAGACAGTCTATATGAATGCAGAAATGAAGAAGGTAAATGGCACACAACAGTTTCGTGATGTAACAAACGTGTTTATTCCATAAAGTGCAACATAGTTACAGGCAAGGCAAGGGAGGACTCGGACGCCGTCCACGTAGCGGTGAGAGCTATTTCGTGCGCAAAGCGCACTTCCTCAGACCACTCCCCTACTACCGCTGGAACCCAGATTAAATACCTGAGCTCCGGTGCAGGTGGGCGTATCTCTTAACTTACAACTGTGCAAAGGGACATAGAAAAAACCCAAAGTGAAACACAGACAAGTTAAAAACAATTACAACTATGCAGAGAATGGCAGAAGGAGATGCAGGTATAACCTTTTTGATAAAAATTGCTAGGTCTACCATATCATTCCATCCTAAAGTGCCTTGTGCCTTAGTGCGCAAAATCCATCTTGTCTCGCTCCATTTGTTGTGGAATAGCAGACCATTTGTTGTGGAACAAAGAGGGTAGAAAAATGCGCTACAGTAAGCTTAAAAAGACGTATTGGAGTAAAACACCAGCCGGTGATCACTTTTGCCTGAACTTTCACAGTATCTAGGCCCTTGACAGATTAACAGCTACAAAATAGTACACTACTTAGATGTAGGTATGTGGTATGCACTTATGCGGGCAGAAAAATGCGTTACAGTACGGTTAAAAAAACATATTTTTGCACAAAACCAGCAGTACACAGCAGTGCTGAAGCACACAAAAGCTGTGTTCTAAACCCAAAATTGCGCTCTGTCAAAGACTATTAGGAGTGGACTACTGGGTATAATCAGCAGATGATTTGTTGGGGAACAAAAACACAGAATTGTGCTGAAAAATTATTCCTGCCTCCTCTGCTAAGGTTTATGAAGTTGAGGCAGCTTATTGAAATGTATGAGGCAGCACACAGCTCTCTGTCCCTCTTTTAATACAATGCTGTAGAAAGTGACTCGGAAGTTGATCACTGTAGGAAACATTCTTTTGTGTGAAAAATGCACTGCTCTCTGTCCACCAGAACACTGATGAGACTATGAGGTGAAACGCTGCTGTAAAAAGCTTTTCTGTGTAACACACACCGCTGTCTTTTCTCTCTGCAGTGAAAGGATGAAGTGACTATCCGGAATATGGCTGCCGATTATATAGGGCTGTGACATCAAAGGGGTGACTAGCTGCTGATAGGCTGCATTCTGCATGTGATTCATGGTCATCCCGCCTACCCTCGTTCCCGCCTTCCCAGAGTTCCTTACCCCATGTCCTCACAAGTGGATCCGCATTTTAGATGCTCTGGACCGCACTAAATGGAGTTTTATGAAGCTATTCGCGCAATAGAATCGCAGTGATATTCGCATTCATTGCAAATTGAATTTTTCATGAAATTCGTAAAGAATTCGGATTTGTCAGCTTCGATTCGCTCATCTCTAATCCCGAATAATAAATGCCATAAACATTAAGAAAAAAAAACAGAAACATCAAGAACTTTACAAAAAGTAATCAAAAAGTTCAATTTAAACAAATATGGTACTAAAAGATATCTACAGATCATGGAACAAAAAATGAGCCCTCGAACAGCCCTGTATGCAAAAAAAAAAAAAAAGTTATACAGGTCAAAATAGGGCAATTTTAAGAATACTTATTTTGCTAAATGTTTTTTTTTAAAGTAGAATAATAATACAAAAGCTATGTAGATATTGTTATAGTTTTAATCCTATTGACCCAAAGAATAAAGAAAAATGTTGAGCGAGCCGAGTCCGGTGAACCTGGATTCTACCCGAACTTCAGGTTTTGCTTGAATCGCCAAACTTTAGAACTTTTACTGATTTGGCTTGCGAGAACTGGTAAAAGCATGAAATAATCATTGAACACATGACGTTTTGACACCCAGAGGAAGCAGGAAGCGCAGGCGGCAGTGAAATGACATCAGGGTGACCAGCTTATCACATGATAATCCAGGCTATCATATGATTTGCTGGTTTAAGTGTCAATCAGCTCAAATTCCCATAGGAGACAGCAAGAGGGGGGGGGGGGGGGGTAAGGACATTTACACAGTTTAACCCCACCAGGACCAAGGGCGTACAGGCTAATGCTGGACACTGCCAATCGGGCCGATGCCTGGCACTAACCCTAAAATGTGGGGTTAATGGTGCCGGTAGCTCAGTGGAGCTGATCGGGACATCCGCGGTGACATTGCGGGTTCCAATCAGCTGAGTGAATGGCGGGAGGGTCCTCACTTGCCTTCTCGCTCTCTGATCGGTCATCAGCTGCTCCAAGCCTGCTATGCAGGCTAGAGCAGCAGAGCGCTGATAACACTGATCAATGCTATGCTATGCAAAATTTGAGAAACTAACATTTTTAAACCTCCTGTTGTATGCTGGCTAATACTAGTCCTTCTACTTCTGCTGTACGATGGCTACCACTAAGAAGACTCCTTTTGCTATGGGGATTTGCTCCTGCTAGGGACAGTACCTAGAATAGAAAGACAAGCGCTCCATAGGGTAATATTGTTAAGCCCCAGTGTGAGGTAGAAATCGAATGACTGCTCACCCTGGGTGGTTGTGTAGCTTCATACACAACAATGATGATAATAATAGTAATAATAATTTTATTTATATAGCGCCTACAGATTCTGCAGCGCTTACAATTATGGGGTACAAACAAAGACAAGTATCAGACATAATATTACACAATAACTATTCAAACAAGAGGTGCGGGGATATGTTGAGGATATGTTGAGGCCAATTAAAGAATGTTATAGGCCTGTCTGAAGAGATGTGTTTTCAGACCACGTTTGAAACTATGGATGTTGTTGTTGAGTCTGAGGGATTGAGGGATAGCATTCCAGAGAACCGGTGCAGCACGAGTGAAGTCTTGGAGACGGGAGTGAGAAGTTCGGATTATAGAAGATGTTAGTGTGAGATCATTAGCAGATCGGAGAGAACGTGTAGGATGGTAGACTGAGATGAGAGAGGAGATGTAGGGAGGTGCAGCATTGTGGAGAGCTTTGTGTGTGAGACTGAGGATTTTGTACTATATTCTGGACTGAATTGGTAACCAGTGTAGTAACTGGCACAGGGAGGAGGCGTCGGTGTAGCGGCTGGAGAGGAAGATGAGTCTGGCTGCGGCATTAAGGATGAACTGGAGAGGAGAGAGTTTGGAGAAAGGAAGGCCTATTAGTAAAGAGTTACAGTGATAGCTTACAAATAGTAGGTCGTCTGCTGCCCTCCGGTCACTGGTATATGCTATGGCCAGGGATGGCTTTGAGGAGGGACCCGGCTAAAAGAGGATTTTATTAACCAAGATGTAATGCGTTTCACTGTGCTTGCGCAGCTTCCTCAGGCATGACAAAGGAGGTACAACAGCATAATTATCAAAAACGAATTAACCATTAATCCTATGGGATTTTTAAGCTTTCTACATTGACCCACCAGGGGCTCAATGAATCAACAGAGAATGTTCCTTGATTATTGTTAACTGCACATTGCGATTTGCCACGGGATTCGCATTATGCGATTGCCCGTGGCAACTTGCAATGTGGGTAATATTAGACACACAGGGGGTTAATTTCTCCTGTTGTTTTGTGTCTGGTTCCTGCTTTGTTAAAGAAGGGGTTAATTCTTACCTTTATAAACATGCTGTTGTACCTCCTTTGTCATGCCTGAGAAGGCTGCGCAAGCGCAGTGAAACGCGTTGCATCTTGGTCCATAAAATCCTTTTATTCTCCATACCTTGTCGTGGTCAGTCAGCGCCGTTTGGTCCCTCCTCAAAGCCATCCCTGTCCAATGGACAGTACCTGACATGGACAGAGGTGTCAGCAGAGAGCACTGTGGTCAGACAGAAAAGAAATTCAAAAAGAAAAGAGTATACTCTGTAGTATACAGCAGCTGATAAGGACTGGAAGGATTAAGACTGGAAGGATTAAGACTTTTAAATAGAAGTAATGTATAAATCTGTTTAACTTTCTGGCACCAGTTAGTTAAAAACATTTTTTTTTCCCACTGAAGTACTCCTTTAATGCCACTTTATTTTAGTGCAAATAAGCCTAAAAAATCCTTGAGTGCATTGAAGGGGTACTCCACCAGCCTTCCGTCACACCCCCTCCCATAGACTTACATTGAGTGGGTGTGGCCTGACGTCACGAGTGGGGGGTGGCCGACCCCCGCAGCGCACGCACAGCGTTCAGAAGTAAATGTTCCGAACGCAGCAGGAAGGCTGGCCAGTGGAGTACCCCTTTAACCCCTTAGGGACTTAGCCTATTTTCACCTTAAGGACAAATTTTCGTTTTTGCACTTTCACTTTTTTCTCCTTCCTTTCTAAAAATCATAATGCTTTCAATTTTGCACCTAAAGATCCATATAAAGGCTTGTTTTTTGCGTCACCAATTGTACTTTCCAATGACATCACTTATTTTAGAATAAAAACGCCATTTTGTAACTTTTGGGGGCTCCCGTTTCTACGCAGTGCAATATTTGGTAAAAATGATCTTTATTCTGTAGGTCCATATGGTTACAAGGATACCCAATTTATATAGGTTTTATTTTATTTTAATACTACATGCACCAAAATTAGAATATAGAAATTGGGGCTCAAAGTCGTGAATATTAGGCTAACGTATGATTATTTCAGTATATAATGTATAAAGTTAGTATACTTGTGAATCAACAGAAACACAAAATGGTTGTTCAATGGTTAATACAGTAAAATTAAAATCAGGGCAAATAAAAAGGGTTATTACAATAAAATATGGCTTTTAAAACACATAAAATAAATGAAAGCAATGGTTTAGCGATTTGTAAAAATGCAGTGATTTCTCTGATAGTCTTGGTTCGCTATTTCCACAATTATTTTGTATTCAGTTAGAATAAATAGTAAATGTCTTGAATAAAGAATGCAGCGATTTGTGCAAAGTTAGTTAGTGGCAATTGTACCAATTGACTTTAGAATGTAACAAATCTGGATCCTCTATGCAGAGGGCTCGCTGTTGGAGACACAGCCGTCTCCCAATTGTGCAGCGGCAGTGTTAAGTTCAATAAGAACAGCGCTACACAAAGTGTAGTCAGAATGGATACCTTCTGTAGATTGTGCTGATCGCCAGACGAGTCTCAGTCCCTGGGCAGAGGGTGCGCTGCTAGAGACTCAGCCGTCTCAGATGTGCAGCGGCAGCAGTGGGCTCAGTCTATGGATACTGCAGCTGTTTTCCGTTCCACATATGATTATTTTTATTCTTTATTTCATTATATTATTTTAAAAAATGGGAAAAGGGGGATGATTTAAACAGGGAAGGGAAGCGGTTAATTAATTTTTATTTAAAAAAAATGTACACTTTTTTTGGCGAGGGGGGGGGCTACAACATGCAATCTTCTGATTGCATACACTGATCAGTACTTTGCCATTGCAAAGCACTGATCAGTGTAATCGGTGATTTACTGCTCTAGCCTGCTGCGCAGGCATGGAGCATTAGATCGCCGATCGGACAACAGAGAGAGGCAGGTGAGGACCCTCCCGTCGTCCGGTAAGCTGATCGGGACATCACAATTTTGTCGCGATAGTCCCGATCAGCTCCGCTGAGCTGCCGGGATTCTTTTACTTTCGTTTTAGACACTGTGCTCAACTTTAATCGCGGTGTCTAAATGGTTAATGTTGGGCATCGGCTGCCCGTAGTAACTGAGACCCACCGGGTTTAACCTGTTCTCTCCGGTGAGAATGGTTTAAACCCGGTAAGCAGGACCATGGATTACAGGTACGCCCTGAGTCCTTAAGGATCGGGATGCAGGGCGTATGTATATGCCCTGGATCCCCAAGAGGTTAAAAAAGTTATTTACCATAGATTACCGCATGTTGCCATAACTGAGCCATAAAAACACTTTAAAACTACTTGAATACATTCCTAGCAGGGCTTTATAGCTGTTAGGCAGTGTTATGTGTTATAAATTGTTTAGAGGCTTATTTCATTGCTGATTTGCATCAAACAGAGCCAACTCGACTCTGTAAAAGTTCACTCATGTCCATTTATAAGAAAATGAGGAGGAAAAAGCAAATATGCAAACTTTTTTATTCATTGTGTCCTCAAGACAGCATTTCCCAACCAGGGTCTATAGCTGTTGCAAAACTACAATTCACAGCATATTCGGACAGCCAAAGGCTGTCCATGCATGCTGGGTGTTGTGGTTTTGCAACAGCAGGAGGCACACTGGTTGGAAAACACTGTCTTAAGGGTCTAAACTCCAAAACATACCTTATTCTATGGAAAAACTGAGCTAGGCCAAGAGCGGGGCCACAATGTCCGTGAGCAAACTGTGCATGAGTGTGCAACTTGCAGATCCCAGTGTCTGCTTGTAGTGGAAGATTGCTATTACGAGCACACAGCGCAGAACATATGGGAACAGCAGGAGGCTGTCACGATGCCGGTTGGCAGGAGGTGGATCCTTTGTGCCAGAGAGGGATTGGCGTGGACCGTGCTAGTGGACCGGTTCTAAGTCACTACTGGTTTTCACCAGAGCCCGCCGCAAAGCGGGATGGTCTTGCTGCGGCGGTAGTGACCAGGTCGTATCCACTAGCAACGGCTCAACCTCTCTGACTGCTGAAGATAGGCGCGGTACAAGGGAGTAGGCAGAAGCAAGGTCGGACGTAGCAGAAGGTCGGGGCAGGCAGCAAGGATCGTAGTCAGGGGCAACGGCAGGAGGTCTGGAACACAGGCTAGGAACACACAAGGAAACGCTTTCACTGGCACAATGGCAACAAGATCCGGCGAGGGAGTGCAGGGGAAGTGAGGTATACATAGGGAGTGCACAGGTGAACACACTGATTAGAACCACTTGCGCCAATCAGCGGCGCAGTGGCCCTTTAAATCGCAGAGACCCGGCGCGCGCGCGCCCTAGGGAGCGGGGCCGCGCGCGCCGGGACAGGACCGACGGAGAGCGAGTCAGGTACGGGAGCCGGGGTGCGCATCGCGAGCGGGCGCCACCCGCATCGCGAATCGCATCCCGGCTGGAGGCGGTATCGCAGCGCACCGAGTCAGTGGATCTGACCGGAGCGCTGCAGTAGCGAGAGTGTAGCGAGCGCTCCGGGGAGGAGCGGGGACCCGGAGCGCTCGGCGTAACAGAGGCACACTCTAAGGACCATCAAATGCGCTGCGAATGCGCTACATGTGACCCTACCCTAAAAGTTACCTGTTTTTAAATTCCCAGCACATCTCTACCCCAACCTCTCACCCCTTCATGTGTTTTGATGATTTACCATTTGGTGATGTTTATCTGTGTAAAATGCAGAATTCCCACTGGCTAAATTTCTCCTATAGTACAATGTACTGTACCATCCTATTTATATATGTGTATATATATCCACTTAAGGACGAAGGACCCACATGTACATCCTGCACCCACTCCAGCGATATGTCAGATGCGCCCCGGTGGGTTCCGGTTGCTATCAGTAAATTGCCACACGGGCTGATGTCTGTCATTAACCCCTAACTTTGATTGCGGCGTCTAAAACTGGAGAAATTACATGACGGTAGCTTAGTGCAGGGCTCTTACCTGCCTCCTCGCCATCTAATCGGTGCTCCAAGAAGCCATGGAAGCAATGGCAGTCTGGAGTAATGGAGAGCCGATAACACTGCTCAATGCTGTTCAATGGAGCAGCACTGTTCAGTGTTTGAAATTTTATGAATTTTTGTAATAGTCCCCTATGGGGACTAAAAAATAGTTAAAACATTTGTTTTAAAAAGTTAAATATTAATTTACCTCTTCCCTAATAAAAGTTAAAATCACCCCCCTTTCCCCTTTTTTTAAATAAAATAATCAAAAATAAACATACGTGGCGTAAGTGTCCGTACTATTAAAATATAACATTAATTAAACTGCACGGTCAATGGTATAAAGCTAAAGAAAAATACCAGAATTGAAGTTTTTTAGTCACTTCATATATTTTATAGAAAATCCAGACTCCAACGGCACACAAAGCTTGATGTAAAAAAGTGGTTGTTTATTGCATCACCACATGACAGAAGCAACGTTTCCGCGGCCTCTCGCCGCCATTTTCAAGCTTTCATATATTTTATATCTATTTATAGAAAAATCAGTGTGTGTATGTGTGTATGTATGTTCCAGCATCACGTCCAAACGGCTAAAGATATTAACATGAAACTTGGCACACATGTTACTTATATGTCAACAACAAACATAGGATAGGGAATTTAACCCTTACTAACCCCCATTTGCCAGGGTCAGGGTTTTTATTTAAAGTCCTATACAAGTTTATGGGAAATATATGTTACTGTACAACTTCCAAACAGCTGAAGATATTTCGATAATACTTGGTCACATGTTACTTATATGTCCACTTAAAATATAGGATAGGTAATTTAACACTTAACTACCCCCATTTGTGAGGGTCAGGGTTTTGTTTAAAGACCCATGCAAATAAATGGGAAGTTTTCCCACATAACTTCCGTACGGCTGGAGACATTTCAATAATACATGGTACACATATTACGGGTCGGGATAGGAGGTCGAGATATGAGGTCGGGATATGAGGTCGGGATATGAGAACAGGATATGAGGACGGGATATGAGGATGGGATATGAGGACGGGATATGAGGACGGGATATGAGGATGGGATATGAGGTCGGGATATGAGGACAGGATATGAGGTCGGGATATGAGGACAGGATATGAGGTCGAGATAGGAGGATGGGAAATGAGGTCAAGATAGGAGGTCGGAATATGAGGACGGGATATGAGGATGGGAGAGGAGGTCAGGTTATGGGGACTGGATAGGAGGTCTGGATAGGAGGTCGGGATTAGAGGTCAGGATATGAGGACGGGATATGAGGACAGGATATGGGGTTGAGATAGGAGGATGGGATAGGAGGTCGGAATAGGAGGACGGGATATGAGGTCGAGATAGGAGGTCGGGATATGAGTACAGGATAGGAGGATGGGATAGGAGGTTGAGATATGAGGACGGGATAGGAGGTCAGGATAGGAGGTCGAGATATGATAAAGGGTTATGAAGACGGGATATGAGGTAGGGATATGAGGACCGGATATGAGGTTGAGATATGACAACAATATATAAGGACGAGATATGAAGTCAGGTACTCAGCTAGTAAATATATCTATATATATATATATATATATATATATATATATATATATATACAAAATAGAAAATAATTGTAGCACTCTTAAAAAAATTGCAACTGTGGTGCCAGCACCCAAACCTGATTAAAGTCCATTCAGATAGAAAAAACGCAAAGGATGCAGCACTCAAAAAAATATAAAGGGGTTTATTTTCTCATCATCAGTGAAGAAACGTTTCTGCTCCTATGGAGCCATTTTCAAGCTTGAAAATGGCTCCATAGGAGCAGAAACGTTGCTTCACTGAAGATGAGAAAACAAACCACTTTATATTTTTTGGAGTGCTGCATCCTTGGCGTTTTATATATATATATATATATATATATATATATGTATATATATATATATATATATGTATATATATATATATATATATATGTATATATATATATATATATATATATATATATATAAAATAGTAATAATAAAAAGTGATCAAATAGTCCTATCAAAATAAAAATAGTACCAATAAAAACTACAAATCACTGTGCAAAAAAACTGAGCCCTGTATATTAAAAAGAATTGTGTTTTAGGGGTCAGATGAGGTCAATTTTAAGCACATAAAAAGTTATTGTTTTTAAAAAGTAGTCGAATAAAAAAAAAACTATAAAAGTTAGGTATCTTTTTAATTGTATGGACCTACAGAATAAAGATAATGTGTCATTTCTACTGCTGGAAGCCCCCAAAAGGTGCAAAATATATATATATTTTTATAAAATTTTGCCCCACAAATTATAACAATTTTTTTTTGTTTATTGTAGATTTGGTGGTAAAATAGTGATGTAATTACAAAGTACTATTGGTGCTACAAAAAACAAGCCTCATATGGGTCTGTGGGTGGAAAATTGAAAGCGTTATGGTAAGGAGGAAAAAGCTAAAGTAAAAAAAAATGAAAAAATCCCTGTGTCCTCAAGAGGATATATACACACTCATATATACATATAGAAACATATACTCACACACCCACACCCACATATTTAAACATATACTCGAACACACGCACACACACACACACACACATATACTTATACACTGAATTTGATAGGCTGCTGGTCTTCCTCTAAGCACAACATTCTAAACTCTTACGACATCACATGACATCACATAAAAGCTTTGTAAGGCTTCCAACTGGCATTCAGCTCTTCAAAACTGGAGTTGGATTTGGTAAGTTAAGTACATTTGTCTTCATCTCCTGTTCTGTCCTTATTATTTCCCATCTTCTACCTCCTGTATATTCTTCACCCTCCTTATTATTTCCCATCTTCCACCTCCTGTATATTCTTCACCCTCCTTATTATTTCCCATCTTCTACCTCCTGTATATTCTTCACCCTCCTTACTATTTCCCATCCTCTTCCTCCTGTATATTCTTCACCCTCCTTATTATTTCCCATCTTCCACCTCCTGTATATTCTTCACCCTCCTTATTATTTCCCATCTTCTACCTCCTGTATATGCTTCACCCTCCTTATTATTTCCCATCTTCCACCTCCTGTATATTCTTCACCCTCCTTATTATTTCCCATCTTCCACCTCCTGTATATGCTTCACCTTCCTATTATTTCCCATCTTCCACCTCCTGTATATTCTTCACCCTCCTTATTATTTCCCATCTTCCACCTCTTGTATATGCTTCGCCCTCCTTATTATTTCCCATCTTCCACCTCCTGTATATTCTTCACCCTCCTTATTATTTCCCATCTTCCACCTCCTGTATATTCTTCACCCTCCTTATTATTTGCCATCTTCCACCTCCTGTATATTCTTCACCCTCCTTATTATTTCCCATCTTCCACCTCCTGTATATTCTTCACCCTCATTATTTCCCATCTTCCACCTCCTGTATATTCTTCACCCTCCTTATTATTTCCCATCTTCCACCTCCTGTATATGCTTCACCCTCCTTATTATTTCCCATCTTCCACCTCCTGTATATGCTTCACCCTCCTTATTATTTCCCATCTTCCACCTCCTGTATATGCTTCACCCTCCTTATTATTTCCCATCTTCCACCTCCTGTATATTCTTCACCCTCCTTATTATTTCCCATCTTCCACCTCCTGTATATTCTTCATCCTCCTTATTATTTCCCATCTTCCACCTCCTGTATATTCTTCACCCTCATTATTTCCCATCTTCCACCACCTGTATATGCTTCACCCTCCTTATTATTTCCCATCTTCTACCTCCTGTATATTCTTCACCCTCCTTATTATTTCCCATCTTCCACCTCCTGTATATGCTTCACTCTCCTTATTATTTCCCATCTTCCACCTCCTGTATATTCTTCACCCTCATTATTATTTCCCATCTTCCACCTCCTGTATATGCTTCACCCTCATTATTTCCCATCTTCCACCTCCTGTGTATTCTTCACCCTCCTTATTATTTCCCATCTTCCACCTCCTGTATATGCTTCACCCTCCTTATTATTTCCCATCTTCCACCTCCTGTATATGCTTCACCCTCCTTATTATTTCCCATCTTCCACCTCCTGTATATGCTTCACCCTCCTTATGACAAGCTCTCTGTATTCTGATATCCCCCATATCTGAGCCCGCCATCTTAATATGAGTTTTTGATAAAATAGAAGAGTACATATGGCCCATTGTAAAAACGGTTTTCTATTCTTCAGTTCTACAGATTTTTCTGAAAAAAGAAAAAAAATGAATTCTCAAGTTTCCGAGGAGGTAACTCAGAATTAAAGTTATGAATTACTGTATATATGCTGAATGGGGGTAAAGTAGTATAAATGCATTATAAAAACGCTATACTGTACAGTGACATAGAAACCACACTAGAGAAAACATTTCTTCCTACTTTTTTAGTGTCCTATATTCTGGGAATATTTATATACTGGGGATACTGATGTAAGGCTTCACTCACACTTGTAGTATCTGTTTGTACATTAGAATAGGAACCGCTCTGTGTTATATTTGTGCAGATTTATGAATGGGGAGAAGGTATTAGATTATATTTTATATCCAGGTAACCATAGTGATCACTCAGTTATAGAATTGTTCACAGCACAGCTTTATCACAACATGTGCAAAGGAAAATTCAACCAGTTGCCCATAGCAACCAATCAGATTTCTTCTTTCATTTTTCATTTTTTTTTTCAAAAGAAAGAAGCAATCTGGTCAACTTTTCCTCTGCACGGGTTTTGATAAATCTCCCCCTATATGTTTAATCCTCAATACTTTATATAATAATATATTAGTAGATCACTTTGTAATCCATTATAATCCACAAGTAGATTTGTATAATAATCTTATTCTGATGGCCACAGGACAGGACAGGATACTGAAATCAATCACAATGTAAAACACTAGACTGTAGAATAACAAAGAAGCCACAATAAAGACATTTCTTGTTATTTTTTTTAGCTTCAAGCCTGCATAAACAAAATGAGGGAAATAATGGAGTATGCGGAGGTAAGGCCTTATTCACACTTACAATATATACTTGTGTCCATTTCCATATAGTCGTCATAGATTTCTGCCTTGCCTTTGGATCAGAGTTTATAGGATTGTCTGTAGACTGTGATCGCCAGAGAAAAGCAAGATGGCTCCCCCCCCCCCATCCCAACAGTCCCAACTGTCTCTGTCCATTGGTTCGGTCTCTACCTCCAATAGTGGACCAATCCAATGCACAGTTTTTACCTACAATAGTGGAACGATACAATGCACAGTTTTTACAAATTTCAGTTTTGCCTTTTAAGAGTCATACACAGACACATATTAGGGCTTGTTTTTTTGGAAAACCTATTTTTTTTTTGCCACTTTTCATTTTACCATAAAAGGTATTTTTGTTTATGCCCAGTCCACTTTTTGGTAAAACTGACAAGTCATCTTTATTATTTGGGTCAATATAAATAAAACGATTCCCATGGTTACACGCTTGTCTTGTATTCTACTCCTTTTATATTGTACTCCTTTAAAAAAAAAAAAAAAAATGAGTAGGCTTAACCCCTTAAGGACCAGGCCATTTTACACCTTAGGACCAGAGCGTTTTTTGAACATCTGACCACTGTCACTTTAAACATTAATAACTCTGGGATGCTTTTACCTATCATTCTGATTCCGAGATTGTTTTTTCGTGACATATTCTACTTTATGTTATTGGGGAAATTTTGTCGATACTTGCATCGTTTCTTAGTGAAAAATTCCTAAATTTTATGAAAAAAATTTAAATTTTGCATTTTTCTAACTTTGAAGCTCTCTGCTTGTAAGGAAAATGGATATTCCAAATAATTTTTTTTAATTCACATATACAATATGTCTACTTTATGTTTGCATCATAAAATTGATGTGTTTTTACTTTTGGAAGACACCAGAGGGCTTCAAAGTTCAGCAGCAATTTTCCAATTTTTCACAAAATTTCCAAAATCAAAATTTTTCAGGGACCAGTTCAGGTTTGAAGTGGATTTGAAGGGTCTTCATTTTAGAAATACCCCACAAATGACCCATTATAAAAACTGCAGCCCCCAAAGTATTCAAAATGACAATCAGTAAGTGTTTTAACTCTTTAGGTGTTTCACAGGAATAGCAGCAAAGTGAAGGAGAAAATTCACAATCTTCATTTTTTACACTCGCATGTTCTTGTAGACCCAATTTTTGAATTTTTACAAGGGGTAAAAGGAGAACATTTATACTTATATTTGTAGCCCAATGTGTCTCGAGTAAGCACATACCTCATATGTCCATGAAAAGTGTTCGGCGGGCGCAGTAGAGGGCTCAGAAGCGAAGGAGCGACAAGGGGATTTTGGAGAGTACGTTTTTCTGAAATGGTTTTTTGGGGGCATGTTGCTTTTAGGAAGCCCCTATGGTGCCAGAACAGGGAAAAAAAACACATGGCATACCATTTTGGAAACTAGACCCCTTGAGGAACGTAACAAGGAATAAAGTGAGCCTTAATACCCGACAGGTGTTTTACGACTTTTGCATATGTAAAAAAAAATGTAAAAAAATTTCACTAAAATGTGTGTTTCCCCCCAAATTTCACATTTATGCAAGGGTTAATAGCAGAAAATACCCCCCAAAATTTGTAACCCCATCTCTTCTGAGTATGGAGGTACCCCATAAGTTGACCTGAAGTGCACTATGGGCGAACTACAATGCTCAGAAGAGAAGGAGTCATATTTGGCTTTTTGAGAGCAAATGTTGCTCGGGGGCATGTCGCATTTAGGAAGCCCCTATGGTGCCAGGACAGCAAAAAATACCCACATGCCATACCATTTTGGAAACTAGACCCCTTGAGGAACGTAACAAGGAATAAAGTGAGCCTTAATACCCGACAGGTGTTTCACGAATTTTGCATATGTAAAAAAAATTTACAAAAATTTCACTAAAATGTGTGTTTCCCCCCAAATTTCACATTTATGCAAGGGTTGATAGCAGAAAATACCCCCCAAAATTTGTAACCCCATCTCTTCTGAGTATGGAAGTACCCCATAAGTTGACCTGAAGTGCACTATGGGCGAACTACAATGCTCAGAAGAGAAGGAGTCATATTTGGCTTTTTGAGAGCAAATTTTGCTCGGGGGGAATGTCACATTTAGGAAGCCCCTATGGTGCCAGGACAGCAAAATAACCCCCACACGGCATACCATTTTGGAAACTAGACCCCTTGAGGAACGTAACAAGGGGTACAGTGAGCATTTACCCCCCACTGGTGTCTGTCAGATCTTTGGAACAGTGGGCTGTACAAAATTTTTAATTTGCAGCGCCCACTGTTCCAAAGATCTGTCAGACACCAGTGGGGGGGGGGGTAAATTCTCACTGCACCCCTCATTACATTCCGTGAGGGGTGTAGTTTCCGAAATGGGGTCACATGTGGGTTTTTTTTTTTTTTGCGTTTGTCAAAACCGCTGTAACAATCAGCCACCCCTGTGCAAATCACCTCAAATGTACATGGCGCACTCTCCCTTCTGGGCCTTGTTGTGCGCCCCCAGAGCACTTTGGGGTATCTCCGTAGTCGGGAGAAATTGCATTACAAATTTTGGGGGGCTTTTTTCCCTTTTACCTTTTACCTCTTGTCAAAATGAAAAGTATGGGGCAACACCAGCATGTTAGTGTAAAAAATTTATTTTTTTACACTAACATGCTGGTGTAGACCCCAACTTCACCTTTTCATAAGGGGTGAAAGGAGAAAAAGCCCCCCAAAATTTGTTAGGCTATTTCTCCCGAGTACGGCGATACCCCATATGTGACCCTAAACTGTTGCCTTGAAATACGACAGGGCTCCAAAGTGAGAGCGCCATGTGCATTTGAGGCCTGAATTAGGGATTTGCATAGGGGTATTCTACGCCAGTGATTCCCAAACAGGGTGCCTCCAGCAGTTGCAAAACTCCCAGCATGCCTGGACAGTCAACGGCTGTCCGGCAATACTGGGAGTTGTTGCTTTGCAACAGCTGGAGGCTCCATTTTGAAAACAGTGGCGTACCAGACGTTTTTCATTTTTATTGGGGAGGGGGGCTGTGTAGGGGTATGTGTATATGTAGTGTTTTTTACTTTATTTTATTTTGTGTTAGTGTAGTGTAGTGTTTTTAGGGTACAGTCACACGGGCGGGGGGGTTACAGCAAGTTTCCCGCTGCGAGTTTGAGCTGCCGCGCAAAATTTGCTGCATTGCAAACTTGCAGCCTGATACTCACTGTAAGCCCCCTGCCCATGTGAATGTATCCTGTACATTCACAGGGGGGGGGGGAAGGGCTGTCTGGGCATACTGGGAGTTGTAGTATACAGGGTCCCAATACAGCAATGCATGTCGCTTTACGGCGACGTGCATTGCTGTAAAGGGCCCGACCGCGGCTGAAGATCTACTCACCTGTCCCTGCCGCCGTCGTCTTCATCGCAGGGATCCGGGTCTTCAGGGACGAGGTAAGTACCGGGGCCGGTCCCCAGCACTCCCCCGTCCCCCGCCGCGTCCTCCGGTCTTCCTCCCGTCCTCTCCGGACATTCAGGGGCCGGGCAGGACGGGAGGAAGTAACCGCCCCCCCCCCCCCTGCGATTGGTCGGTTAACTAACCGACGGATCGCAGGGGATCGGAGGAGGTGACAGCCGGGATCATGCAAAATTACCGGGCGGTCGGGTCCCAGAGACCCGATCAGCCTGGTATCGCCGCAGATCGCAAGGGCGATTTCCCTTGCGATTTGCAGCGATCGCCGACATGGGGGGCCTACATGGCCCCCCTCGGCGTTTGCCCTGGATGCCTGCTGAAGGATTTCAGCAGGCATCCAGTTCCGATCTCTGCCCGGCGAGCGGCAGGGCCGGAAAAGGCCATGACGTCGTGGGACGTCATTGGTCCTTAAGGCCCAGGGTGCCATGACGTCCCAGGACGTCATTGGTCCTTAAGAGGTTAAAATTACCATATTCTGACCTCTATAACTTTCTTCTATGGCGTCCATTGATGATCTGCTGGCCCGGGTGCAGGAGGAGGCGCTGCGCCGGGGTTATGGATGGCTGTCGGAGCAGCTACAGGGCATGGTGGGTGCTCCGACAGCTGGACTTGCGGTGGGGGTGTCGGCGGAGGGGCCGGAGTTGTGGGTGAGTGGACGCCGGTCCCGGCCGCCGACCCGCCTGAGCCCCAGCCTGGTGCCTCATTCCAAATGCCGCCAGTGTAGCCCTGGTGCCCGCCCTTCGACCTCTGCTTCTGGCGGTGCCGGCAGTGAGCGGTTGGGCACAATGAGAGGACTGGTCGTGGTGCCGCCCGCTCCCAGGCTGCTGACGGAGTGAGGAGGCGGGCCCGGCGGAGCTTGACTGCAGCTGCCCCCGTCTCCCGGTGGGGAGGATGGCAGGACTCGGGCCTGGTCTAATGACATCACGGCGGCTGCTGGACGTCGCAGCCGGCTAATGGAGGAACGTTCTCAGCAGTGCGAGGGGGGGTTCCCTTAGCCCCATCTCCAGCTTTCTGGGCAATGATTTAGATGTGGCGGGGGTGGTGCTGCCCCTGGCTTCTGCTGCTACTGTTGAGGATGTCGTTAGGGTTCCGGGCACCGCAGGGAGGCCCCTGCTCCGGCTGCTGTGAGAGGGGGCATCTGGCCCCGGCGAGCAGGTGCTGATCGGGAGAGGGTGGTCGGCCCTGCTTCTAGTTCTGCTGCTGCTGCTGCTACTTCTTCTGCGGGCGGGGGTGCCCCTGGTCCAGTTCTTGCTGGAGTGACGGCCGCTGGCGGAGCCATGCCAGAAGGGTCTGGTGAGTCCACTCCTACTTTTTGGTCCTTGGGGGGGGGAGGAATTTACCTAGTCTGGCGGGTTTGCAATTGTTATGGCAGGGGATGCAGGCCCTTCTGCAGGGTGGGGGGTTGGTGGGTCCCCGGTGTCAGTATGGGGTGCGCAGGCTGTAGGAGTTCCTCTGGGTTCAGCGTGCCTTGTGGTCAGGCGGTGGCGGGGACTGTGGCGGTCCCTGGCACTGCGGAAGGTTTGGTAGTCATGGTCAGGTTGGTGGACGCCGTGAAAGGGGAAATATATATGTGCTTTGAAAGGCCACTGGAGGCTCATTTGAAGGCAGGGGTCCATGATAGATTTGGAATGGGGAATATGTAGAGATTTTTTCTTTTTTGCCCCTTGAGAAGTTTAATTTGGATCAGGTGAAGCCGGAGGATTCAAAGCGTAAGAGGAGGAGGAGGAATGGCGGCGGTACCGATTGATACTGCGGACATTTTCCAACTGGCTTCAGGCATTTCCGATACTGGCCAGTGGGATTGGGGAAAAGGCGCCGAAGCATTGTTCCAGTCTCTTTTGTTATCTCGACTCAGTATGGGAGGCGTATAGAGTGTACGGTGGGACGGCTGCGCTATGATGAGCAGTTTTGGCAGCGCATGGCGATCATGCTGTTGCTGCAGTGGGATCACAAAGACATCAGTCTTTGGATGAAGCTTATGGCGGCGCCGCGGGGTGGGCAGCAGTCCTTTCGGGAGGGCGTCGGGGGTTCCGGCGCGGGATCTGGGCGATCAGCAGAGGGAGCTAAAGGACTGTGTTGGAAGTTTAACGAGGGGTCCTGTAAGTTTGGAACGGAGTGCTGTTTCAAACACGAGTGTTCCGGGTGCGGGGGAGCTCATGGGCTTACCCAGTGTTTCAAAAAGGGTTGGGGAAAGGGCGAGGATTCTGAGCAAAATGGAGGTGACCCTGGTCATGGTGGAAAATATGGCGCCTTTCCTCTCCAGGTACCCAAATACGGAGGTGGTGGCGCTCTTGGAGGAAGGGTTTTCCATGGGGTTTTAGGATTCCGAGTGTTACGGCGGGGCCGGTTGAAGGGGGGGTTCGCAACTTTCTTTCAGCACAGGCTCAGCCTGGGCTGGTGCTGGAAAAGCTGGGTAAGGAGGTAGCGTTGGGGTGAATCGCAGGTCCGTTTGACTCTCCTCCTTTGCCTGGGTTGCGGGTTTCCCCTTTGGGCCTTGTGCCAAAGAAAGAGCCGAACAAGTTTTGCCTGATTCATCACCTGTCCTACCAAGAAGGGGGTCGGTGAATGATGGAATTGACCCAGAGCTTTATTCTGTGTCTTACACTTCCTTTGATCAGGCGCTGGTTTGGGTGCGGCGGTATGGCCAGGGAGTGCTGTTAGCGAAAACGGACATTGAGGCCGCGTTTTGGTTGCTGCTAGTTTATCCGGACAGTTTTCCTCTGTTGGGTTGTTATTGTGAGGGTTGGTTTTTTGTTGACCTTTGTTTGCCCATGGGGTGTTCCATTTCTTGCGCATATTTTGAACACTTCAGCACGTTTTTGGAATGGGTGGTGCGCTAGGAGGCGCAGGTTCATTCTGTGCTCCACTATCTGGACGATTTTTTGTTTTCAGGTCCAGTGGGGTCGAGGGTGTGCGCGATTTTGTTGCAAGTTATGGAACGCATAGCTCGGTGGTTCGGGGTCCCCTTGGCTCCGGAAAAAACAGAGGGGCTGGCAACGACGGTTAGTTTTTTGGAGATTGTTATCAACACGGTAGCCATGAAGTGTTGGCTGCCTGACGATAAGCTCAAGGCTTTGAAAGGTGAGGTTGACCAGGCATGCAAAGTGCACAAGCTGAGGCTACGGGAGGTCCAGTCTTTGTTTGGCCATCTTAACTTTGCTTGTCACATCATGCCTATGGGGAGGGTGTTCTGCCGGCGTCTGCCGGCTGCTACTGGAGGCGTGCGCAGGCCACACCAGTTTGTGGGCTTATCGGCAGAGTCGCGGAATGATTTGGGGGTTTGTAAGGACTTCTTGGGCAGGTTCAACGGGAGTTTGGTGGTGTTTGAGCATCCGATCTCCAGTGGAGACTTGGAGCTGTACACCGATGCGGCTGGGAGCTGTGGGTTTGGGGCATACTTCCGGGGGCAGTGGTGTGCGGGGGCATGGCCTGAGAAGTGGAATGCAGCTGGTTGATTAGGAACTTGGCACTCCTGGAACTTTTCCCCATAGTGGTTGCTGTTGAGGTATGGGGATCTGAGTTTAGGAACCGGCGGGTGTGCTTTTAATGTGATAATTTGGGGGGGCTGCAGGCCATTAATGCACAGACAGCTAGCTCCCCTCTGGTGGTCATGTGGTTGGAGTTGAATGCTCATTTTGTGGCGCAGCATGTGCCAGGGGTTCAGAACTCTTTCGCTTATGCTATTTCTCATTTCCAGTGGGACAGGCTTCGAGAGTTGGCCCCAGAGGTGGAGGACCGAGGGCTCCCTTGTCCAGAGTGGATGTGGGAGCTGGTGTGACCTTGGCGATGAGTTTGGTACAGCGGTCTGTGAGTGGGGCTACTTGGGCGGCGTATAGTCGTTGGTGGGAGGATTGGGAGGCTATGCTGCGTCAGTTGTCAGGTGTTAGGGAGGAACGGGATTGGGATGCGGCAGTGTTATATTATGTGGGGCGTGCATTTGGTGAGTGCGTCACGCCCTTGGGCAGTGTTCCGGGACTCGAGGCCAGTGTCTTTTTCCCTGCTGGTCAAGGGAGGAGTAGACAGGGGGTTAAAAGGCTGAGGGGTGGAAGAGGAGGGGACAGTCTGCAGGACAGAGCCACAGAAGAACGTTACCACCCGTCCGCCCTGTATTGTTTTGTATAATTTGTCACGGCAGCGGGAGTGGGGGGGGGGAAGACTTGGAGGCACATTTGGAGGCTTATTATGGATGAAGTGATTGGTTGGCTGGGTGGCGGCACCCAGCTTAGTGATTTCCTTGCGGGCATGGGGCCCCAAGGAGGGGTACGGACTCTGAAATTGGTGCCCAGGGGTCCGGCGACCTATGGCCAGGGGTAAAGAAGGAGGTCCCTTTCAGGTGGGTTGACGATGGAGAGAGTGGGCGAGGTTCCTCAAGGTCTTTCCCCTAGTTCTGGGTTAAGGATAGGTTATACCTGTTATGCTGTTATGTTATGTATGATGTTCATATGGTTATTTATGGTTATAATTTGTTAATGTTTAATAACAGTTGGTCTGCTGTGGTCGTTTTACACCAACAGTGTCTCAGAGTGTTATGGGGGGGGGGTGAAGGGTAATAAGGGTGTTGTAAGGGTTAGCAGCATCCAGACAATCCCTGAGTTATGTGTATACAGTTTTGAGGGCTAATTTTTTGCACCATCATCTGTAGTTTTTATCACTGTATATATGTATGGCTGATAATTTCTTATTTCATTTTTTTCTGGGGTGTGATATGACCAAAAATCAGCAATTTTAGACTTTTTGGATATTGTTACATTCATGCTTTTCACCATAAGGTGTTATTAACATTATAGTTAATAGTTCTGACTTTTCCACACGCTAGCGATACCAAAAGTGTTTTTTATTTATTTTTTTTAAAAATGTTAACATTTTTTTATTAGTAAAATGGGAAAAGGGGGGCTGATTCGAATTATTATTGAGGGAGGGGCTTTATTATATTTTTTTAAAGTTTTTTTAACTAATTGTTTCATATTTTCTAAGTCACCACAGTGGACTGTTAAAGCGATCTTTCTATTGCTATTACTGATCAGTGTTATGCAGTGGCATAACACTGATCAGTAATATCGGCAATGTTTATGGACACCCCGTGTACTGGTAAACTATACAGGAGGATCCCCGAAGAGCTGCACTGAGAAGGGTAAGTGACCTTCGGCCACCACCTTCACTTATCGGTCCACCCGCAGCATGATTACAGAGGGTCACATGAGTGAAGATGGCCACCGGAGGTCTCTTACCCTCCTCTGTGCTGCTCTCCAAAGCCCCGCAATTGCATTTGATGCCATGATGAGCACTGATCATGGCATCCAAAGGGAAGTTAACTTGCTCAGTGATGTCCTTCAATCGTGGTGAGGTCCCGTCTGCTACCCGCCATCTATGAAATGAGCGCAACATGTGCATGACGTAAATTGTGCGCTAAGTACACTTACTTCCTGTGTCCTCTAGGGGTTAAAAACCATTCATTTAAAAAGTAAAGTATAATGGAGGCCTTTAAATTATAGACAATGTACAATCTGAAATCTTTCCATTACTTTATATACTTCTCTGCTTAAACCTTTTTCTTTTCTTTACTATTACAGACTCTAGAGAAAATGATGGCTTGTAAGTACTGATATTCTATGATACATTTGTCTCATTTTGTGACTATAATACTGTGATATATCTGTATTGGAGGCTTATGGTTTTCTGCATATTTGGCAAACAAAAAATGTGCTGAGTAAAATAGATGACAGATGCCATAATGGGAACCAACAGACCCCATTATTTGTCCATGAGCTTACACAGCTCAAGGCCTGCCCCCCTCCCCCCCCCCCTCCCGTGCCCAACAACAAGTCTGCCCCTAATGCCTGCCCTCTATCTCACCCATTGTCTATGAAACAAATATCTTAATAACAAAGGCAGGGGCGGACTGACACCACTCAGGACCCCCGGACCAAATAAAGCAAGGGCCCCCAGCAAGACTCCACCCCTGGCCCCACCTCTGCCCCGCCCCTATTCCCGCCCAGTATGTATATGAATATTTGCCATAGAATAGGGGGTGCAGTGTGCTTGAGGCTATGGTGTACTTTGAGGGATAGCAATGCCAATCACCTTAACTACACCAAGCGCTTAAAAACACTAAACTATGCTCCTTTTTATGCCAACTTGGGATCTCTGTCTGTGATAGCCAGTCCAACTTGGCTCCAGCCTTCACTCACCTTAAAGGGGTACTCTTAAGGGGTTGATTTTTTTTAAATCAAAAGTTAAAGTTAAACAGATTTGTAAATTACTTCTATTAAAAAATCTTAATCCTTCCAGTACTTATTAGCGGCTGCATACTACAGAGAAAATTATTTTCTTTTTGGATTTCTTTTCTGTCACGACCAAAGTGCTCTCTGCTGACACCTCTGTCCATTTTAGGAAATGTCCAGAGCAGCATATGTTTGCTATGGGGATTTTCTCCTGCTTTGGACAGTTCCTGACATAGACAGGGGTGTCAGTAGAGAGCACCATGGTCGTGACAGAAGAGAAATCCAAAAAGAAAAGAATTTCCTCTGTAGTATACGGCCACTAATAAGTACTGGAAGGATTAAGGTTTTTAATAGAAGTAATTTACAAATCTATTTAACTTTCTAGCATCAGATGATTTAAAAAAAGAAAAGAAAAGTTTTTCACAGAAGTACATGCCTTTCACTTTTCACTACATTATGGCACAGTCAGATATATAACTCATGTCTGACTGTGCCATCATACAGTAAGCGGTGAAAGGCAGGTAAAAAATAGCAACTGGTCCATTTACAAGCCACACACTTTACCTCCTGCTTTTTTGCCCCCTGCTTGGGGGAGGCTGAGGCCTCTTAGATTTATTAAAGAAATAGCACAGCAGCACAGAGTATTTCTGGAGGGAACTGTAGTGAGGCAGACTGTCTTCTTCACTACAGTTCCTGCCAGAAATACTCTGTGCTGCAGGGAAGCCTACTCCATTTTCTCCCTGCCTTTCACCGCCCCCTACATGACGGCACAATCAGAGATATAAGTTATATTTCACATATAACTTATTAGTCCGTATAACAAAATGAAAAGATAACACCAGCACTGAATAGATACAACAGGTGGATCTCGGCTAAAACCACAAAAAAAGGAGCTGTATACAATATATATAAATATGTATCTGCGCTCTAATAATAAAAACTACAAAATAGTGATAGAAGCTCACTTACTAAAATCCTGATGGGGAGTGTACTCGGAATCTCTGCCCAGAGGAAGTTCTTGTCTCCACTTAAAGATCCCTCAAAGCTGTAAGTCCGTGTCCTTGATAGTATGGAGCTTGTCCCGTTGTACTTGCTTTTTTGTGCTTGGAGTAGTTTTCAGAAGTGGTTCAAGTCAGCCTACTAGCCGGGAGATCTGCCCCGGCCGTTGGCGTCTCACCGGCTTGCTGTACTGTTGGTAGATTACGGAGTGCTGTGACCTAGCGTTGCGAGTGACGTCACTACTACAGTGAGAGCGCGAGGCCAAAATGCATCTATTGCATTTCGGAAAGTAACGCTTTCCTTCATCAGAAATACATACAACTATACAATTCATAAGCCACCCACCTGGCCAGGCTACCCTGTTTTGGGTCCATGCAGCTGTCGACTGAGAAGGCCGGCAGAGAGATTAGGACACTTCTTCAGGAAGGCTCTGTACACCGAGGACAAGAAGGGCTCTCAACACTGAGGACAAGCGGGGCTCTGTACACTGAGGACAAGCAGAGCTCTGTACACTGAGGACAAGCAGGGCTCTGTACACTGAGGACAAGCAGGGCTCTGTACACTGAGGACAAGCAGGGCTCTGTACACTGAGGACAAGCAGGACTCTGTACACTGAGGACAAGCAGGGCTCCGTACACAGAGGATATGCAGGGCCCTGTACACTGAGGACAAGCAGGGCTCTGTACACTGAGGACAAGCAGGGTTCTGTACCTCAGTGTACAGAGTGGACAGCGGTCCCTCTTCCTGTCCAGGCCTTCAGTTGACGGTCGAATGGACCAGCCGGTCAGTCCGCCCCTGAACACAGGACAAGAGTAACAAAAGCCTTTTAGTTTTAAGAGGAAGGAAGTAGGAAATATTATTATACATATTATCGCCATACTGTTACTGACCAAATCCAGTATACTGAGACCAATAGTACCATATATACTCGAGTATAAGCCGAGTTTTTCAGCACGATTTTTCGTGCTGAAAACACCCCCCTCGGCTTATACTCGAGTGAACTCTCCGCCCTCAGTGGTCTTCAACCTGCGGACCTCCAGATGTTTCAAAACTACAACTCCCAGCCAGCCCGGACAGCCATCGCCTGTCCGGGCATGCTGGGAGTTGTAGTTTTGAAACATCTGCCACTGCCTGGGCCTTCGTCATCATCCATCCCCCCCTCTCCCCCTTTAGTTTTGTACTCACCTCCGCTCGGCGGGACTTTCGGGTGAACTGGTCCGGGCCATCTGTGCTGCAGGACCATCCGGTGGGGAGGGTTAGTCATTCCGGGCTGTCCATCTTCACCTAGTGGGCCTCTTCTCCGCGCTTCGCGCCCGGCCCCGGAATAATGACGTTGCCTTGACGACGACACACAGGGACTTCATGAGCAACGTCCCTGTGCGTCGTCGTCAAGGCAACGTCATTACTCCGGGGCCGGGCGCGAAGCGCGGAGAAGAGGCCCACCCGGTGAAGATGGACAACCCGGAATGACTATCCCTCCCACCGGACGGTCCTGCAGCACAGATGGCCCGGACCAGCTCACCCGAACGTCCCGCTGAGCGGAGGTGAGTACAAAACTAAAGGGGGGAGGGGGGGCTGGATGATGACGAAGGCCCGGGCAGTGGTCTTCAACCTGCGGACCTCCAGATGTTTCAAAACTACAACTCCCCACATGCCTGGACAGCCGATGGCTGTCCGGGCATGCTGGGAGTTATAGTTTTGGAACATCTGGAGGTCCGCAGGTTGAAGACCACTGTTAAATCAGACATTGACAAGCGGTGATGATGAAGGGGGTGGTGTGGGATGATGACAGGGTAATGATGAAGGGGGGGATGATGAAGGGGGATGATGACAGGGTAATGATGAAGGGGGGATGATGAAGGGGGGATGATGAAGGGGGGATGATGAGGGGGGGATGATGACAGGGTAATGATGAAGGGGGGGGATGATGACAGGGTAATGATGAAGGGGGGATGATGACAGGTGATGATGATGATGAGGATGTTAATGACGGGGGTCTGGATGATGACAGGGGGATGATGTATTTCCCACCCTAGGCATATAGTCGAGTCAATAACTTTTCCTGGGTTTTTGGAGTGAAATTAGGGGCCTCGGCTTATATTCGGGTCGGCTTATACTCGAGTATATATGGTACCAATAAAACCAGTACACAAGGAGGAATTTTATGACATACATATTACCATTATACTTTTACTGACCAAATCCTGTATACTGAGACAACTAAAAAAAAAAAAAGTGAGAAAACTACCACCATACCATTACCATTACCACCATTATCACACAGTGATTGAAATTAAACCACTGAACATAGACCATTATCCCCCATACAAAGCCCATATAGTGATGACCTCGACTCTACACAGGCTCTGCATACCCTATGAGTGATTACAGTGCAGTTACATCTACTTACTCACAGGGGGTTTCTTCTTGGAGTCACTATTTCCTTTCCTTTTCTAGCTGTTTCAGACTGTTATCAAGTCTTCTTACTAACATAATTGGTCTTCACAGAATCTGCCAGACAACAAACATATTAGGCTCTGCACTTTTTCAGCACATTTCCCGCCTGTTCCCTACCCTAAGTGCCCCAAAAAATGCCCCCTTTGGTGCCCTGAATAGTATAAGGAAGTAGTTAAGTGTGTTTGGGGAAAGGGTAGGGGGATAAGGTGGTGGTGGGTAGGTTATTTCCCCTCTCCTATTATGTAGTGGCCCCAGTAGGTAGGTAGGTATGTAGGAAATCCCCCTAGAAGGTAGACACCCCCAGAAGGTGGATAATTCCCCTAGTAGGTAATGCCCACAGTAATGCTCGCAGGTAGGTATTGTCCTAGTAGGTAGGCAGTAGGTCATGCCCCCAGTAGGTATGTAAAAGGTAATGCCCCCAGGTTATGCCCCTAGTAGATAGTACCATCAGTAGGTAGTGCCCCTAGTAAATAGTGCCCTCAATACATAGTGCCCCCAGGTAAGTCATGCCTCCAATAGGAAGTTCTCCCAGGTAGGTAATGCTCCCAGTAAATAGTGCCCTCCAGGTAGGTTATGCCCCTAGTAGGTAGTACAATCAGTAGGTAGTTCCCCCAGTATATAGTGTCCCCAATACATAGTGCCCCCAGGTAAGTCATGCCTCTAATAGGAAGTTCTCCCACGTAGGTAATGCCCACGAGTAGGTATTGCCTCCAGTAGATAGTAGCCCCTGTGCTGATTGTAAAGGGCCCACATCCCATCCCAGCATCAAATGAGTAGGGGCACGGGGAGGGGTGTTACGTGGGAGACCTGGGGTAAGGGTCTGGCAGCAAGATAGATAATGAGAAAGATAGATGATAGATAAATCGATAGAAAAGTGTCTCCCAAATAGGATGCCTCCAGCTGTTGCAAAACTACAACTCCCTGCATGACCACACAGCCAAAGGCAACCTAGGAGTTGTAGTTTTGCAACAGCTGGAGCCACCCTGGTTGAGAAACAATGAGATTAAGGTAAAGAGGCACTGTCTCATTGTTTCTTAACCAGGGTGCCTCCAGCTGTTGCATGAGATAGTGCTTATTTACCTCCCACTAATCCCTAAATTGCAACCTGCCCCCCCCTTCCCCCCAGAAAGTTACTTACTTTGATGGGCAGGATCCAGCTGTGGGTCTAAGGGTTCGGCAGTGCCCGACCGTCATTCCGCCCCTGGGAGCAGGAGACCACTTTAAAGCGCAACTGTCACCACCGTACAGGTACGGAGGTGCAGTTACCATTGCATAGAGAAGAATGTGCAGTAAATGCGGGTGCTTTTACTCACATTTGCCGCGGTATGTAAAGGAGAATTCTTACTTTATTCTGATGCCGGGCCACAGTCGGATGGGCTGGCCGACTCCCGCAGCGGCACGCCCCCTCTCCACCTCCTCTCTGCTCTTAGCATGGAGCACTGCACGTCAATCTTGCTGATTCTGCATGATTGACGTGCAGTGCGCCATGCTAAGAGCAGAGAGGAGGTAGAGAGGGGGCGTGCCGCTGCGGGTGTCGGCCGGCCCATCCGACTGTGGCCCTGCATCAGAATAAAGTAAGAATTCTCCTTTACAGACCACAGCGAATGTGAGTAAAAGCACCCGCATTTACTGCACATTCTTCTCTATGCAATGGTAACTGCACCTCCGTACCTGCACGGTGGTTACAGTTGCGCTTTAAACAACGTTCTCTTGTTTCTGTGCTTGGGCTACTGCAGGAAGGTACACTGGCCCCTTACTGGGGTACTGGCTGTACCCCCCTGACGGCGGCCTTGGTCTAGAGAACAGAGCCTAAAATGTGTAGAGATTTGAGATAAAACATTCATTGTATTGTACCTTGAGGCAATGCTGATATAATGTATCCATCAGAAATGATAGCACAGTTGGGTCTGAATAATTCTGTAAACTATGTCTATGAGAGGAGGAGATGGACTGAACCATCAGAACTAAAATTACTCATCCAAACTCTCCGGATAACTGAGGTGAAGACTAAAGTAAATGAGAATAAAGCGTCCATTTCCTATAGAGTTCCTCCTATATTATCTGCCTGTGTATAAGATCCCTTAGTCTTCCTCAGCAGTATGATTCTACAGCAAACATGATGAATGGATTATTTATTTTTCCGGTAAATATTTCAGCAAATCTCATTTATGGTTATTTTTATTTTTAGGTCCAGAAGGAGAAGTCAGGTAAATAAATCTATTTTCTATTCGTATAACCTGTCTGAAAACCCCATTGTTATACCAAAAACATCCAGACATTGGCTAGTTAATACCCAAAATATGGCAGCAGCTCATTAAAAACAAATAATTGTCATCTATTATATCTTCCACTGCTCCAGCGCCAATGTCTTACATATGAGGCAGCAGTGATGTCCTGACTGGCAAAATCCCTGCTTCCATGTAAGCAGCCTGGAGCGGTGGAGGAGTCAGCAGGTATGGCGGCCTCTCTGCTCCCTCCTCCATGCTGCCCCCACTTGATGTGGCTGAATAGGAGGTCCCTTGTTTGTATTGCGTGTCATACTGGCAAAAACTTAAAATTGGGTTATCTTATTTATCCACCTACAGAGCCGTACAAGGGATTGTGTTTTGTGAGGCTAATTGTACTTTCTAATAACACCTTTCATTTTACTATAAAATCCACAGCAAAACCAAATAATTATTTGTAGATTTCTATTTGTAAATTAAAAAGAAAATGTAGCAACTTTTTGGGGGCTTTGGTTTTTATGTAGTGCCTTTTGGTAAAACGGACATGTTCTCTTTATTTTGTGGGTCAATATGATTGAAATGATAACTAAATGATAGTTTTTCTATTCTTGCACTACCGTATTTTAAAAAATGTAAATTTTGTATTTAATTTAACAAAAAATTTATTATATTTTCATGTAAATGGGAATGTACGAGGGATAATTTTTTATGCCATGAACACAAGTTTTTATTGGAACAATTTTTCTGAAACCTAATGTGTCCAAAAATCTGCGTTTTTGGCACTTTGTATTTTTAAACATTTACACTGTTCATCGTCCGGGATCATAAACATTACATTTTAATACTTCAGATAATTCTGCATACGGCGATACCAAATGTGTTAATGTTTATTTTTTTAATTTTTTTAATGAAAATAGCAGGGTGATGTCAATTTTGATTGGGGAAGAGGGTTTTATATAATTTAAAAAAACATTTTTTGTATTTTTTATTTTACACTTTTTAGGTCTCCACTGTAAATGTAATTATAATATTGAATTTACTGTACAATGCTCTGCCTATTGCATAGCACTGTACAGTGTGATCTGAGCTCCACTGATGCACTGGAGTGACGGGGAGGATGGCCAATAGGTTGCATCGTCAGACAACCCGTTTACTTTATCTACAAAAGGTTGCATTTGTGGTAGAGAGTGATTGAAGACAATTTTACCGTCTTTCATTGGCTCCAATGCCCTTGGAAACTAAGGGTGTGAATCGCCAAGAATTTGGCGATTCGATATATCCCGATATATCGCGATACCGTCTAGGTGACGATACATCGCGATATATCCCGATACATCGCCCACCTGGGAGCATTCATAGATCCCAATAGACGCCGCTGTCAGCTTTGACAGCGGCGATCTAGTACTCCGGTGCTCACTTTTCTCATTTTATCCCGTCCGGGCTGAAAAATAAAAGAAAACGCACTTTATCTTACCTGCCAACGAGCCCCCGGAGCTCCGGTACAGGTGTTGGGTCCCCGGGCTGTATTCTTCTTACTTCATGTTAGCGTGGCACATCACATGGAGCTTCAGCCTATCACCAGCAGAGGCGGGACATCGCTGCAGCCAGTGATAGGCTGAAGCTCCGTGTGACGTGCCGGGCTAACAGGAAGTAAGAAGAATACAGCCCGGGGACCGAACACCTGTACCGGAGCTCCGGGGGCTCGTTGGCAGGTAAGATAAAGTGCGTTTTCTTTTATTTTGCATAACATGAGAAAAGTGTGCACCGGAGTACTCCTTTAATAGCAAGCCGCGGCTATGCTGGCTATTAGCGGCGGCCCCCGGCTACTGAAATCAGCCGGGGGTCGCATAGTACGGAGCGGGCACGAGTCGGAGCCCGCTCCATACACCCAGAGCGACGCCGTGTCAGATCCGGCCTGCCCGGCTCCACAAATGTGGAACTTTTATCTCCTGATGCCCAGGACATGCTGTTCCAGGCGTCAGGAGATAAAAATTCCACATCCCTAAAAGAATCGATTCAAAAATATTTTGAATCGATTCAGTATCGGCAAATGAAAAAATTGCGATTATCGCGAGAATCGATTTTTTCTTACATCCCTATTGGAAACCCTCCATGTAGAACTCTAATAACTTCTGGCATTCATATATTTGTTAGATAATATGTGTTTCATGTACAATAGGGAGGAGACACCAGAAGAGGAAGAGGAGAAAGAGGAGATGGGGTGGATGGAAACGTAAGTAAAGAGATTCAGTATGTAAATATAAAGATTACAGATCACACAATGATGGAAAAGCCTCATTATCCCTGATGACTAGAAATGAAGATAGAAATAATGATATAACCAGTCTGCACATACTATATATCTGCCCTCATAGATGCCTTTCAGTGGGCGCCACCCATGTGGTATCATTTACTATAGAGAAATGGCATAATGGTGTTTTATGGGATACATGAGAGGAAGGGACTTTTTAAAGAGTCCCAGGAAAAATGAATACAAATGGTAGGTTTGTATTATGGAAAATTTAGAATGATATGATCTATTATTATTATTATTATTATGTTTACTTCCTGTAAGGATGTGTTCACAGGGATCTCAGATATAGTGCATACAAAATAGTTGCTAACAACAAACGTTCAGACACCTTTTTAAAATATTTTTGGCCTGTACTACGAACAGACACTAATGTTAGATCTATTGGATCCCATTCACTGGGATAAGCTGCAGTACAAGGCTCATCCATTCCTATGAATAGATAAACTAAATATGTGCCAGAGGTACCTACTTTACCTTGTATTTTATGAGACATCTATACAGAGTTAATTATGCATTTCAACTTTGTATCCCTGAAGTATGTTTGTTGATGTGAGCTTGTTTCTTTTTTCTTTTTTGTAATCTTTAGGATAACATCTTTCTTCTGTTGCTGTTTCTATTACAAATAGTGAGTATACGATATTCATTCTGATAAATGTCCCCTTTACTTCCCTTAAAGGGGTACTCCCGTGGAAACTTTAATTTTTTTAAATCAACTGGTTCCAGAAAGCTTAACAGATTTATAAATCACTTCTATTAACAATCTTAATCCTTCCAGTACTTTTTAGGGGCTCTATACTAAAGAGAAGAACAAAAAAGAAATGCATTTCCTGTGATGTCCTGACCACAGTGCTCTCTGCTGACCTCTGCTGTCCATTTTAGGAACTGCCCAGGGCAGCATATGTTTGCTATGGGGATTTTCTCCTGTTCTGGACAGTTCCTAAAATGGACTGCAGAGGTCAGCAGAGAGCACTGTGGCCAGGACATCACAGGAAATGCATTTCTTTTTTGGATTTCTCTTTAGTATACAGCCCCTAAAAAGTACTGGAATGATTAAGATTTTTTTTATAGAAGTGATTTACAAATCTGTTTAACTTTCTGGCACCAGTTGATTAAAAAAAAAAAAAAAAAACAAGAAAGAAAAAACGGTTTTCACGGGAGTACCCCTTTAACCCCTTAACCCCTTAAGGACCAGGCCCATTTTGGCCTTAAAGGGGTATCCCAGACAAAAACTTTTTTTTATATATCAACTGGCTCCGGAAAGTTAAACAGATTTGTAAATTACTTCTATTAAAAAATCTTAATCCTTCCAATAGTTATTAGCTTCTGAAGTTTTCTGTCTAACTGCTCAATGATGATGTCACATCCCGGGAGCTGTGCATGGTGGGAGAATATCCCCATAGAAGCTGGACAGCTCCCGGGACTTGAGTCATCAGAAAGCAGTTAGACAGAAAACAGCAACTCAATCCTTCCAATAGTTATTAGCTTCTGAAGTTAAGATTTTTTAATAGAAGTAATTTACAAATCTGTTTAACTTTCCGGAACCAGTTGATATATAAAAAAAAAGGTTTGGCCTGGAATACCCCTTTAAGGACCAGACCAATTTTATTTTTGCATTTTCGTTTTTCGTCCTCGCTTTCTAAAAATCATAACTCTCTAATATTTCCATCCACTGACCCATATGAGGGCTTTGTTTTTTGTCTCACCAATTGTACTTTGTAATTACATCACTTATTTTACCATAAAATGTATGGCGCAACCAAACAAATATTATTTATTTGGGAAATTGAAAAGAAAACCGCAATTTAGCAAATTTTTGAAGGTTTTGTTTCCACGCTGTACACTTTCCGGTAAAATTTACATGTATTCTTTATTCTGTGGGTCAATACGATTAAAATGATACCCATGATTATATTCTTTTCTATAATTGTACCGCTTAAAAAAAATCTCAAACCATTTTAACAAAATTAGTATGCTTGAAATTGCCCTATTTTGACTACCTATAACTTTCAAATTTTTCCGTATATGGGGCGATATGAGGGCTCATTTTTTGCGCCATGATCTGTAGTTTTTATCAGTATCACTTTTGCTTAGGTTTTACTTTTTATAAATTTTTTATAAATTTTTTTTGGAATAAAATGTGACAAAAAAAGCAGCAACTTTTTAAATTTTTTTACGTTTACACCGTTCACCGTACAGGATGACTAACAATATATTTTAATATTTCAGACTTTTACTCACTCGGCGATACCAAATATGTGTATTAATTATTTTTTTACGCTTTTTTGGGGGTAAAATGGGAAAAATGGATGTTTTACTTTTTTATTGGGGGAGTGGATTTTTCACATTTTTTTACTTTTTTATTTTACATTTTTTTACTTTTTATTTTTTTTTATTTTACACTTTTTATGTCCCCATAGGGGAAATCAGTTGATTGCTAATACTGTGCAGTGCTATGTATAGGACACAGCACTGCTCAGTATTATCGGTGATCTTCTGCTCTGGTCTACTCGATCTCAGACCAGAGCAGAAGACCCCGGGAGACGGCCGGAGCCAGGTGAGGGGACCTCCGGCCGCCATGCTGGATGATCGGATCCCCGCGGCACACATTTCCGTGTGGAAATGTCCAAGTTACAAAAATATATCATTAATTAAACCGCACGGTCAATGGCGTACGTGCAAAAAAATTCCAAAGTCCAAAATAACGTATTTTTGGTCATTTTTTATATCATGAAAAAATGAATAAAAAGCGATCAAAAAGTCCGATCAATGCAAAAATGGTACCGCTAAAAACTTCAGATCACGGCTCAAAAAATGAGCCCTCAAACCACCCCGTACGGGAATTTTTTTTTTAAGTTATAGGGGGTCAGAAGATGACAATTGTAATCATATACATTTTCCTGCATGCAGTTATGATTTTTTCCAGAAGTACGACAAAGTCAAACCTCTATAAGTAGGGTATCAATTTAATCGTGTGGACCTATAGAATAAAGATAAGGTGTAATTTTTACCGAAAAATGTACTGCGTAGAACCGGAAGCCCCCAAAAGTTACAAAATTGTGTTTTTTCTTCAATTTTGTCGCACAATTTTTTTTCCCGGCCTGGTAGTGCGTGTGGGACATGGCGAGGCAAAGCTCTCGCAGGCTTCAGTGAGGTTGCACAATTTTAGGACAATTTTAGGCATACTAATTTTAAAGTAGTACTAATACTACTGTACTACTTTTAAAAGTACAATAATAAAAAAAAGCTATATAATTTGGGCATCACTTTAATCTACAGAATGAAAAAAAGTGTCATGTTTACCATAAAGTGCACTTTCTAAACAAACAATCCCCCCAAAAGTTGGTTTCCTTATCAATTTCCCCCCACAAATAATAATTTTCTGATTACATTATAAATGTTATGGTAAAATGAAGGGCGTTATTCTATAGCAGGATTGGTCACACATAAAACAAGCCCTCATATGGGTCTGTGGATGTAAAACCAAAAGAGTTATGGCTCTACGCAGGTGAGGAGAAAAAAACGAAAATGCCAAGGCCAAAATGGGCTGTGTCCTTAAGTGTTTAATGTGTACCTGTATGTTCAGCAAACTTCTGACATGTCATAGAGACCTAGAAGGCAAATTCCACAACCAATCCACAAAACAGACACAAAATCCGTAGACTTATGACGACTTAAAGTTTTATACAATTTTCATCATGAACAATGAATCCGATCATGTCTTCTGGGTGAAGTCAGCAGATATTCATGTGCGGCACATTACAGATTCCTTCACTCCCCATGGAGCCTTAGAGTTCCAGCCGTCTAGTTTGCAGATCACTGCGAACTGAGTGTAAGATCTCGCGTCTGTACTAGTGTTGCTCACGAATATTCGCAATTCGAATATTATTCGCGAATATCGCATATTCGCGAATTCGCGAATTTCGCGAATATAGCGCTATATATTCGTAATTACGAATATTCGTTTTTTTTTTTTTTTTTTTTTTTTTTCACAGTACACATCACAGTGATCATCCCTCTCTGCTTCCAGCTTGTGTGGTGTAAAGAAGGCTCTAATACTACTGTGTGAGACTGGCGTGCGAAAATTCGCATATGCGGAAATTAGCACATGCGAAAATTAGCACATGCGAAAATTAGCACATGCGAATTTTCACATATGCGAATTTTCGCGTATGTTAATTTTGTATATGCTAATATGCACATATGATAGTTTTCGCATACGCGAATGTTCGCATATGCGAAAATAAAACGGGAATATAACGAATATGCGAATATTCGCGAATATATGACGAATATTCGTCCATATATTCGCGAATATTCGCGAATTCGAATATGGCCTATGCCGCTCAACACTAGTCTGTACTAATAATTTGTATAGAGTTAGTATAAAATCTAACAGTACTATACAAAAAACAATCAGAGCAGTATAGTCTTATAGTAATACATTAAAATGACATGATTCATTTATACAATGAGGGTATAGAGAGTTAAAGGAGTACTCCGGCGCTAAGACATCTTATCCCCTATCCAAAGAATAGGGGATAAGATGCCTGATCGCTGGGGTCCCGCCGCTGGGGACCCCTGTGATCTTGCACGCAGCACCCCGTTATAAACAGTCTCCGGAGCATGTTCGCTCCGGGTCTGATTACTGCCGATCATGGGGGCCGGAGCAATGTGACGTCACGGCCCCGCCCCCGTGTGATTTCACGCTCCGCCCCCTCAATGCAAGCCTATGGGAGGGGGTGTGACAAATGTTGTAACTAGACGGATGGATCTATGAGTCTCCATGCGGAGTGAAGGAATTCGTGATGTGCCGCACATGAATATCTGCCGACTTCACCCGGGTGTTTCTTTACTTATGTACAAGACATGATTGGATTTATTGTTCATGATGAAAATTGTATAAAATGAAAATTGTCATCATAAGCCTACGGATTTTGTGTCTATTTTGTGGACGTATTTGCTTTAAATGTTCACCTGAAGAATGGTGGTGCATTCTTCAGCTCGATCTACTCGCCGAACACATTGCAGCCTGTTGGGGCTACAATGTCCGCGTGGTCCTAGCGCCGACAGATTCAGTTGGTGCTGGCTGCACTCAGAGTCTCTAGATGGAATTTTTCCGTGTGGAGATTCCGCAGTGTGAACCTAGCCTAAGTCATCATAAGCCTATGGATTTTGTGTCTGTTTTGTGGACGTACTACTGTCTGGGGTTAATTGAAGCCTCCAGCTGACACATTGTTATCCAACACCCATGGTGAGAGACTTCTTTCTCCCGTCTCAGACATTGGCCTTCATTTACTAAGAGTGAAGTGTAGTTTTCTTTGTGTTTTTTTTTCCCCCAACAGACATTTTTCTTCAGTATTTATTAAGGTTTCCCTACATTTTGCACTTTTCCCATTCGTGTTTTTTTTTTACAACTGCTTTGAGCTGTAGGGTTTTCCAGATCTCAAATCCACCTCATTTTGGTGAAAACATTAGTAAATATGTTGGGATTTTTTTAATGGGAACACGCCCCCTTTTCGACAGCCACAGCCCTTTTCCAGAGGCCACACATGTTTTTCAGGTTTTCTAAGTAAAATAGAGAGTTGGTTGCTTTTTTTTTTTTTGTGTGTGCAAATTCTGGTACAGAAACAATTTGTGGTGCAATGCGACACAATTTGACGCACAACCCGACCAAACAGGTCAGGTTACAATAGTAAATCAGGGCCATTGTCTTGGTTCTGATAATTATATTTTCTCCAAGAGAAGCGGAGAGTTCAAGTAGAATTTGGACAAAAAATATATAAAATGTCCTTTGAAGCCATTTTGATAACTACAAAGTCGCAGATTTGTTTGCTTTCTCAGAGACGGTGATCGGAGCAGTATTTTACAGGTGGCAGGAACGTCAGATCTGAACTTGAGCGAAACATCCAGGTGATTTGCGCAAGGAAACCAAATAAGCTGATGAAAAAAGAGGCCAGCATAGTCCTGCACGCTTCGACTCTTACAGAATATTTAAAAGTTCAGAGGATCCCACAAGAATTGAGAAGTCAGGTCTTACCTGTTCTATTGCAGAACAACACTGATTATCTGCAAAAATGGCAGGCGTTATGTAAAGGACACTCACTGGATGTGATGTATCTTACGGTAACACTGGCAAGTGGCTGTAAAGGATATAAAGAAAGAGATTGCCATACATAATGAGGATTAAAAAAAAACAGGAACCGCAGAGGCTGTTGAAAAAACGCCCCAAGAATTGAGGGTTGACATAAAGAAACTGCGCACATCCATCTTGCAGGTCAAACTTTCTAACTGTAAAAGGAACACTAAGGACTATCTCCTGGATGGTGTCTACTCATGGACAGATGAAAGGAGACAGATCCGTCACAAGCGGAGAGAACAATGAGTTTGATGCCTTGGAGTACGCTTCTGCTGACCCTGAAAGGAGCCGTAATGTAAAGGTGTCTGAAAGATCTAGTCAGGATTTTTTGGATACACGTCCAATGAATCCCAAAAAGAAAAAAGAAACAAAGTAAGTGGAGAAGAGGGAGCGCAGACCAGAGCATGAGGACGTGACAAGCATCAAAAGCTGGTGAGTTGTTACTCAGTATCTCCTCTGTTGAACTCTCTGACATACATAGGAAGGTGATTGATAAAGGATTAGGTTTTGTGCCATCGTAAGAGTTTGATACATTTGACTTTACAGTGGACTTTTACAAATGTTGTATTTTTATTATATTAATTGGAGTAAAAAAAGTTAATGTGAGGAGTATTAATGCCAGATTAAGGAAGAAGAGTAATTTTGATCCTTGTGGGAACAGTGCCCTATTGGATAGCTTCCAGCAAGTGGTAATAAGGGAAGTCACTAATGAATGGGAGAATAGGAAGTACAGAATGAGATCTAAAATACAGAAAACTGAAAGAGAGGCCTTAAAAGAGCTAAAGAATGATGAGAGAATCATTATAAAAAAAAGGCAGATAAGGGTAGGGCTACTGTTGTTCTTGGTATAGAGATGTATGTGCATGAAGCCTATAGTGAATTGGAGGATTTCAATGTATATCAAATTAAAAGGTGATCCCACACATGAAATAAAAAGGTTAATTGATTTAATGTTAGAAGAAGCTTACACAGAGGGGATTATTGAAATAAATGAGAAGATAGCACTTACCAGTGACAATCCTCGGGTCCCAGTGATGTACTTTGGCAATATATGTGGATAGCTACTTACAGAAAATAGTGGCTAGTCTTCCCAATTGCCTTAGAGGCACTAATGAGTTTTTAGATCCTATAGCAGACATTGAAACCACTGAGGAATCATTGTTATGTACTTTGGATATCAAAAGCCTGTATACCAACATCTCCACACAATAGGGGAGTATAAAAAAAAGGTTTAGGTTTACTGATGAGTATGCTAGAATATGTGCTGTCCTAATGTTATTTCAGATTTAAGGAGGAATTTTTCTTACAGACGCAGAGGACTTCCATGGGGTTCCATGTAGCCCCAAATCTTGCAAACATTATCATGATCAATTGTAATGGTAAATTCATCCATACTGATCCATTGAGTGAAAATTGGGGCTATGGGTCTGTTATGTGGATGATGTGTGTGTCCACTGGACAGATACACAGCCACAATTAATGGAATTTGTTAAAGGGGTACTCCAGTGGAAAATGTTAGTTTTTCTTTTTTTCAAATCAGCTGGTTCCAGAAAGTTAAACAGATTTGTAAATTACTTCTATAAAAAAAATCTTATTACTTTCAGAACATATAAGCTGCTGTATGCTCCAGAGGAAGTTCAGTTCTTGGTTGTTGTTCTTTTCAGTCTGACCACAGTGCTTTCTGCTGACACCTCTGTCCATGTCAGAACTGTCCAATGTAGTAGAGGTTTCCTATGGAGATTTGCTCCTTCTTTGGACAGTTCCTATCATTGACAGAGGAGTCAGCAGAGAGCATTGTGGTCAGACTGAAAAGAACAACTCAACTTCCTCTGGAGCATACAGCAGCTGATAAGTACTGGAAGGATTAAGATTTTTTTTTAAATAGAAGTAATTTACAAATATGTTTAACTTTCTGGCACCAGTTGATTTAAAAAAAAGTACCCCTTTAAGAATCTTCATGATTGTCATCCCCTAATCGAATTAACCTGCGACTTTGATAAACAGTATACATTACCTTGATGTACAGGTTCCAAAACACAAGAATGGTCACTTAGATACCACACTTTATGTCAAACAGACAGATGAATATAATATGCTGTTAAGAAGTAGTAGACATGCCCCTCCGGTGTTTAGAGGTATCCCAAAAGGGCAGCTTGTAAGAGCTAAGAGAATTTGTAATACTGATGAAGAATACCATAAAAATAAATATATGCTAGTGCAAAAATGCATGAAAAAAAGGTATGACAAAAAGATATTGAAGAAATAGCAAAGGGGGTTAATAAAATACCAAGTGAAGATCTTAGGAATAGAAAAAAGAAAAAGAAGAATAGAGAGGAGGGATTTTATTTCTTCTCGGCGTATGATGGTCATTCCAGGTTGATAAGAAAGACTGTTAACAAATATTGGAATATATTAAAATCTGATGAGAAATATAGCTAACTTTTTCAGCAGCATCCAAGATATGTATACCGGAAGGGGAAATCAATTGCCAATTATTTAGTTAGAACTGATTTGAAAAAGATAAAAAGACAAACTTTTTTAAAGGAAAGCAAGTGTGTTTCCTATAAAAGGGTGGTTCACCTGTGATAGCAAACAAATGGTTCACCTTCTAAAATGCCCCTGCAGCAAGGTATATGTGGGACAGACAGCGAGAGCCATAAAAATCAGATTAAATGAACGTAAGAGCGATATTAGGACATATGAAAGGAGAAAATTGGAAGGAAAAATGGAGGGACTAGAGGACAGGTTTGGTGAAACCAGTCTAGTGAGGCACTTTATTGAGAATAGGTACCAGATTAATAAACTAAGGTGGATGATACTAGAGGAGATTCAAGGCAGCAATACAGCACAGGTAAAGAAAAGACTCCTACAATGGGAGGTCTTTTTGTGCCTAACTCTATACACCCTCATGGCAGCATAGGGGTAACTATTACAGATGTTACTTGTCAAGGATACCAAGGAAAATTGTTTGCCAAAGGAATATTATCAAGAAGAAGAAATTCACTGTTATACTGGTCACAGATTGCAGCATTTGCCTGTGTTTTGTCTTACTTAGTAACACAATAAATCATCATTTGGGAAAATGTTCTTCTTGATATTACACCCTCATGGTATAAAAAAATCGTGTAATTTCAATGTATTTTTATAAGACTATACTGCTCTATAGTACTGTTGGGTTTTATACTAATTCTATACAATTTTTTATTACAGACGTGAGATCTTACGATACTTGTTTGTTTATTTAATATGGTGTTGGGTGCACTAATGCCATGCTTGACAATGGGGGCGGTGGCTCCAGAAATGTTGCCGAACACTCAGTCCACAGTGATCTGCAAACTAGACGGCTGGATCTAGGAGGCTCCGTGCAGAGTAAAGGAATCCGTGATGTGACTTCACCTGGGTCATTCTTTGTTTATGTACAAGACATGATTGGATTTATTGTTCATGATGAAAATTGAATAAAACGTTGTCATCATCAGCCTACAGATTTTGTGTCTGTTTTGTGGACGTATTACTGCCTGGGGTTAATTGGAGCATCAAGCTTACACAATGTTATCCTACACCTATACTGAGAGACTTCTTTTTCTTGTCTCACACATTGTCTTGGTTCTAAAAATTCCATTATCAGGGAATGGATGCACGGATTAAATCAGACTGACTCTCTTCCAGCAGATTAAGTAGAAAAAGTGTGGTACCGGGTGGTGTAGGGAAATACATTATCACATCGTGTCGCCAGGACACCGTTAGCCTATAAACGGTCTGAGGTTGAAGACAGCTTCTCCTGGGCCAGACATGGGGAGTAATGGAACACAACAATGTCAGGTTACGGATAACTGTCTTTACTGAACAGGGTGCAGATGTTGATACACAGACAGTATGGCGCAGAGTGGAGAGGATGCAGCGTAACCTCTTGGAAGCCCTGTTGCCTTGCTGGGACTTGTGGTGCTTTCACCCAATAGATTGATAGTTACTTGAGAAAGGATTGAAGATTGATCCAGGTAGCTAGGGTTCTGTCAAGGTTCTGTAGCTTTTTCCGCCAGGGCGTGAACTTCCACCGTGCGGGTGATCCTTGCAGAATGACTGGATAAGATAGATTTGTTCAGGGCCTTCCCTTAGAGCTTCTCCACACACCTCACACTTTTACCACACTTGAGCTCAGCAAGGGTGTGACAGTGCTATTTTTTAATCAGCAACCCCAGTGTGTTTATACCATAAAACACTACAATCATAGTGGTGCAGACCACACATTATACATGCACCTGCGCTGCACAACAGGTGGCATGTAGAGAGAGATCACTTTCTGGAATTAGACATACAATGGGATTGTGATTTTAGCAATTTTTCTCACCTATTAATTGAATAAAATAAAAGATACGTTTTATAGAGCACACTTGATTTATAGAGAATTAGTTAACCCAACCAGGTTAAATTGTTGTTATTGTTGAGTTTATCTCTACAAGTGTGCTAAAGGCCCCCTTTCTGTAGTAGTTAGGCTATGCTGCCTATGATAGTGATTAAGGTGCATTAGATTTGGAGTTTATACACCTCCAAATATAAGATTTGAGCAACAAGAAAAAACATGTTTTTAAATGTCAGGAAATGCTCAACCCCAAATGCAGTTGTGCATTTTTGCTGGGGGAGCAGATTCTGTGCTTGTGGTCCATTGCTAGGGGTGATCCCCAGCACAAAATGCATACAATGGGAGATGCCTGTGTGGTGGCCTAGTATGGGAGGTGTTACCCTGTGCTTCTGCTGTCCTTTCAGGCAGCCTCCTTCAGTGTCCCCAGGCCCTCTGTACTTGTTTCCGCATTGTAAACATGTTTTTACCATGTAAAGTGTTACAACATGTAATGTTGCTTTAAGAGTATACCATGTGATATGTCATGTTGTCACGATTCGGCTTACAGGTTGTGGCTCCACTGTGTCAGCGAGGGATTGGCGTGGACCGTGCTGGTGGACCGGTTCTAAGAGGCTACTGGTGTTCACCAGAGCCCGCCGCAAAGCGGGATGGTCTTGCTGCGGCAGTAGCAACCAGGTCGTATCCACTAGCAACGGCTCAACCTCGCTGACTGCTGAGAAGGCGTGGGACAGAAGGACTAGGCAGAGGCAAGGTCAGACGTAGCAGAAGGTCGGGGCAGGCGGCAAGGTTCGTAGTCAAGATGGATAGCAAGAGTTCAGGTAACACAGGCTTGGACAACACTAAACGCTTTCACTGGCACAAGGCAACAAGATCCGGCAAGGGAGTGCAGGGGCAGTGAGCAGATATAGCCAGGGAGCAGGTGGAAGCCAATTAAGCTAATTGGGCCAGGCACCAATCATTGGTGCACTGGCCCTTTAAGTCTCAGAGAGCTGGCGCGCGCGCGCCCTAGAGAGCGGAGCCGCGCGCGCCAGCACATGACAGCAGGGGACCGGGACGGGTAAGTGACTTGGGATGCGATTCGCGAGCGGGCGCGTCCCGCTGTGCGAATCGCATCCCCGACTGCCATGTCAGTGCAGCGCTCCCGGTCAGCGGGACCGACCGGGGCGCTGCAGGGAGAGAGACGCCGTGAGCGCTCCGGGGAGTAGCAGGGACCCGGAGCGCTCGGCGTAACACATGTGATTGTTACCCAGGAGGTACCAGTGACCAGGTGATCCCAAGAGTGACCTATGGGCTCCCTGCTAGTCTCCCCCATATAAGCCCTGGGTGGAGCTTCTCTCTCTTGTAGCTTAGAGCTCTTGCTTTCTGCTGAGATCCAGTGCAGTCGCGCCTAGTGTGTGTGTCCAGAGTGTTGGAGGCCTCAAATTCAAGTCCTGCAGCCACCATCAATTCAAGTAAGCTAAAGTCACAGCTTTATGAGTCAAGTCAAGTCAGTCCCTGTCATCTATCAAGTCAGCGTGGTCTGCATTCAATAGTCCAGTCCTACTACAAGTCCCAGCAAGCCCTTAAGGTCTCTGCGTCACTGGTCAGCTCCTTGGGCCCTCCATGATCTGTATAGTCTTTACCAACTGTCTACCCTCAGTAAAGCTACCGTTGTCCATAACTTGGTGTCAGAGTCATTATTGCCCCCGTGCATAGCACAGGATCCAGCAGTATACCTTCGGGTGGTTATATGATAAACCACGTCCTGGTGTCAAGAATACAAAGTGGTTAATGCCATCTGCCCCTAGGGTAACAACATCTGCTCTTCACCACACACCCCGCCGCCACATCTGCAGCAGACCTGAAGTACCACAATGACATCCTACACCAGATGAAAGGTGTGGATGTGTAACATATAGAATAATACATAAATTTAGGTGCACTACTGTGGTAGATGTATACAGTGACATATGGCTAACCCTCAAACTGATGTTAAAATTGAGACATTAGCCAGTATATCCTTATATGAAGGACACACCTGAGTCCGCACACCAACGCCAAGGTTTCTCAAGTGGCACGGGACCGAACACTACACCTACCTGTGCCGTATGGGCAATACCAGGGGCCAGTGGGCAATTACAGCGGCATTAGGTCTGACTCACAGCCTGTTCCCAGTTCACTCCAGTGTGGCTGAGCACACATACAATGGGAGGAGGGAGAAAGGCTATGAGCCCCACCCAAGTAGGCTGATATGTTGTCGGCCTCACATGTGCACCTAAACGCTGCCTATAATAGTGATTAAGGAGCATTAGATTTGGAGTTTATATCCCTCCAAGTGTAAGATTTGAACTACAAGATTTCTCAAGTGGCACTGGACTTAACACTAAACCTTCCTGGGCCATATGGGCAATCTACCACAGTAGTGCAACTAAATTTATGTATAAAAAGTGGTCGGAGGGCCCTTACTGGCCTCCATACTATTAGATAGGTCCATTAAGAATAGAAACAGCCTCAGCAGCCTGTATGAACAGAGCCCCAATAACACTGATCAATGCAGTGTATGCAATGAAAAAATAGCATGTAATAGTCATCTATGGGAAAACTGTGAAAAAGCCCCCCCCCAATAAAATTTTAGATCACGGGGGGCGTGGCCTGGTCGCCAGAGGAGATGGCCGCTTAACTACATAGCTCCGCAGCAGGTGCTCGGAAAACTTCTGTTTATTTCTGCCAGTGACTTTATCAGCAACTATTTCTGACCTCGGGGACAGTATAGCGACTTCAGGCAGAAAGAGATCCAACAAACTGGGAGAAGCAAGACCCTGAAACAGTTTTTCATCCCGGAGAAGCAAGACGTGAGGGAGGCCAAAGATGACACGGCTCCCTCAGCTCTACACAGCGTGGCTTCATTTCCAGCACTCTCTCAACCTCCGCTGCCGCAGAGGAATGCTAAGACCATGACACCTCAGGTCGGAGCCCTGGAGACATACACCAAGGCTGATGATGACTGTCTCTTACCTCAGATCAGGCGGTAGGGCTGGACATGGCGGCCGTTGTGGAGGGGGATGACGCGCTGCCTCTGAACCCGGGCGATGTCACTGGAGCATTGGATGCTGAGCTAGACTCCCCTCGCTATCACTTTGCCTCATCTCCTCGTGTCAGCCCTGTGAAGCAAAAGCCCAGACTTACCTCTGACAGCGACGCTGCCTTTGATGCTAGCCTTGCGGGGGATGCTGGAGACCAGCATCCTACTAGACTACAAACAAAGCTGTGTCGGAAATGGCCCTGAAGGAGATGCTGCTACTCCTCCGCTCCTCCTTGCATAAGGACTTTTCTTCCCTCCTGGGGCCGTGGTATTAGAAAGGAAGGTCAAACATGTCGAATCCAAAATGGCGACCTTTGCTGCTGCCCATAATTGCCTCACTGACGCACACAATGCATTGGATGACAAGGTTGCTGCTATTCAGGAGAAAGTGGGGGACTTTAAGGACCACAATAGACGAAATAATGTTAAATTCCATGGCATTCCGGAAGCGGTGCCTAACTCCCAGCTTGCCAAATATTTGAGGGAGCTTAATTGTCACTTCTTACCTGATCTGGAAATATTTGAATATTACCAAGGCACATAGAGTAGTGAAACCAAAATCCCTTCCTGAGGACCTCCCGAGGGATGTTCTTGCTCGCTATACCTTCAACAAGACTAAGGTCTTATTGCTCCAGTACTCGAGGAAACGCAAGTCTTTACCTCCTCCATATGAGGATATCCGTATCTTCATTGATCTTTCTGCAGCTACGCTGCAAGCAAGGAGGAATTTTTATCCTCTTACTCGAGAACTGTGTCGCATTTCCCATGATAGGTGTTATTCTAAAGTATACACCATACTGTTTGTTTTTTCTTTCTCTACTACCTGTTTATTTGGTGCTTGGTTGTATTCACAAGTACGTATTGCTGTGTTTGCTAACTAATTGATTGGAGTGCTGTGCCTTACATTAACCCAGTAGGTGCTTTCCCCCTCTTTCTGTTCTTTTTTTCTCCCCCCTCCTCCTTCTTTCTCCCTTACTTGGGTAGAAGCCGATTATGGGTGTGGAGGTTTTGTCCCTGAATGTAAATGGCCTTAATAGTCCACAGAAATGGAATTTCCTGTGGCAAGAGGCGCTGCGGAGCCACGCTGATGTCCTGCCCGTCATACAGGAAACACATCTATCCTCAAATAATCCCCCGCCCTTGAGACACAGGAAATTCCCAGTTGTTCTGACGTCTTCCTTTCTGAAGAAGAAGAGAGGGATTAGGATTGCCTTTATTGATATAATTGCTCTGTCCATTGCCACACAAATAATTGATCCCCTGAGTCGATACATTATATGATGGTGGTCTCCATAGATAATGTGAATTACACTATAGTAAATGTTTACGCTCCTAATACACACCAGGGAAGGTTTCTTAAAAAGGTTATGAGGAAGGTGGAGACTGTTAGAAAGGGACTGCTGATGGGTTGTGGAGACTTTAATGCTGCAGTGTCCCCATCTTTGGACCACTCATCTCCAGCCACTAGAAATTCCTTTTACCTAGATGAATTCCTATCTGGTAACAACCTTTTCTTTTTTTTTTTTTACATCTGGTGTATACAACATGCGTTGGAAAGGGATTACACTCACTGCTCAGCGAGGTTTCGCACCTTCTCGAGAATAGACCTAATCCTGGTTGACGCTTTTCTTTCCTCTTTGCACCTTCCTAAGCTCTCACCCTCTACTCTGGATACCTTGAATTCTCCTATCACTGCCCAGGAGATCACCGATGCTGTCAACTCACTGCCTAATAAAAAGCCCCGGGACCGGATGGTCTCCCTAATGACTATTGCAGACGCTTCCTACTCGTCCTTCTACCGCATTTACTACCTGTGTATAACAATTAAATACCACAGTTCTAGTTTATTGCAAAAATATCTCCCTTGTGTCATATTGACACCCATAAGGGAGTGGAGAAAAAATCTTGTCATCAACAGGGGAACTCAATAATATAATTAAACACCATAGAAAAAAAGAGTTCAAACAGCACCTATATAAAAAGTATATACATCTTTATTAAAAACATATTCAATTAAAAACATGTATCATGCAGCAATGGAGAAGTAACAAGGATGGGTATCCAATACAACAAAAGGGGCAATAGGTTGCTCAAAAAAAATATTATCGTAACCGCTCATGGTCCAACGAAAAAACTAATAACATGTATAAACATGCAGAATCTCAAGTACAACAAAGGTATTTCCTTTATAATATACATACATTGAATATGGGCTTATGTCAGTATAGTATATCTATGGGGATAACCATTAGTTATTCCCACCCAGAGCTCAAGGTATATTTAACCATAAAGTGCAAATGCATCACATATATAAGATAGGCATTGGGTAAATGCAGACATAGTCCATACGGAAGAAAATGAGCGATCACATCAGCATACTGAAATAACCTTACCCATGTGGGAGAGCAGCCACCGCCCCGACCCCTACAATCGTTTCGGTTTCCCTTTCTCAAGAGGCACTAATAGTAGCAGTCACTATCGGAATTTATATGGTGAATCAATAAACTCTTGGTTTATCTGTGTTTTTTTTCATCATATTATTCACAATTAATAATCGGGATTGCTATTGAATGAATGGCAATGGCACCGTTATTTGCTGCACATTCTCTTGCATATATAATAGAGTTATAACACACATATGGGATTTACACATAGACACATTCACAGTATTGTTTACTAATTACAAAAAATATATATATTATAAAAAAAAACCTTTAATGTGACTTGGATGTCACATAACACTATATATTTTGATTTGTGTTTAATATTTATTTTATTGTTTCTGGATTGATATATATTGTCATATGCGTTGTAATTGTGGTGTTTTCTTATTATTTTTTCACTATTTTCACATACACTAAATGTCACTTACATGTTATCATGTGAACCGCTTACTGTGTATAGGCATTGGGTCAATGCAGACGTTCCCCACACTCTAATACAGCAGTGTTCTTCAGTGCGCCTGCGCTAGGCTTCCCCGTCCGTGACGTGGCTCCCCGACGTGACAGAAGTCCTTGTGCGCATGCCCGGAAATGATTGTTCCCCGGGCCTGCGCACTGGGATGAAGACGCCGGAAGTGGGGCTCACAGATAGTTCCGGCGGAGTAGTACGCAGGCGCCAGTGTGATAACACACTGCTGTAAGTAATTTACTTTATTGATTCACCATATAAATTCCGATAGTGACTGTTACTATTAGTGTCTCTTGAGAAAGGGAAACCGAAACGATCGTAGGGGTCGGGGCGGTGGCTGCTCTCCCACATGGGTAAGGTTATTTCAGTATGCTGATGTGATCGCTCATTTTCTTCTGTATGGACTATGTCTGCATTTACCCAATGCCTATCTTATATATGTGATGCATTTGTACTTTATGGTTAAATATACCTTGAGCTCTGGGTGGGAATAACTAATGGTTATCCCCATAGATATACTATACTGACATAAGCCCATATTCAATGTATGTATATTAAAAAGGAAATACCTTTGTTGTACTTGAGATTCTGCATGTTTATACATGTTACTAGTTTTTTCGTTGGACCATGAGCGGTTACAATAATATATTTTTCTGAGCAACCTATTGCCCCTTTTGTTGTATTGGATACCCATCCTTGTTACTTCTCCATTGCTGCATGATACATGTTTTTAATTGAATATGTGTTTAATAAAGATGTATATACTTTTTATATAGGTGCTGTTTGAACTCTTTTTTTCTATGGTGTTCTGTGTATAACAATGCAGTTGACTCGGGCTCCTTGCCTTCAGATATGCTTTACACCCTTATTACTACCATCCCCAAACCTGGCAAATCTCCAGATCAAACGTCTAATTACCGCCCCATTTCTCTTCTTAACGGAGATGCGAAGATATATGCTAAAATTATAGCAGCTCGTTTGCGCCCCCTTTTGCCGGCATTATTGGGGAGGGAACAGGTGGGTTTTACGCTTGGTCGCCACGCCCCTGATAACACCAGGCGAGTTATATCGCTATTGCAGCACTGTGAGAGGGAGAATATACCCGCAGTTTTTCTAACCCTGTGCTGAGAGCCTCTGGCTTTGGGGGTTCTATCCTCTCTGCCATCCAGGCTTTATATTCTAATCCTGTGGCGAGCGTGTTAACAAATGGTGCACTCTCTGGTAGGTTCACTCTGTCGAACGGCACCCGTCAGGACTGCCCCTTATCACCATTGATATTTTTAATTACTATCGAGCCATTAGCTCAGGCTATCCGCCTCTATGCAGATATCAAAGCTATCATTGTAGGTAAAACTGAGCATAAAATGGCACTGTTTGCAGACCATGTGCTACTCACTCTGATGAGTCCCCGATCTTCCCTTCCGTCCCTTTTTCGAGTTATTGACTCATTTAGCTGGGTTCTCTACGTCCTCAATTCCCACTGGATTGGCAACATTGGTCTATCTCCTATTTAGGGATACAGCTCACATTTCCCTCCTCTTCCCTCTTCCAAACTAATTTCTTACCATTTTTGTCTATGCTATCCTCTTCTCTCAGCACTTATGGGAAACATCTACTGTCATGGTTTGGCCGTCTAGCGGCATTTAAAATGTTTCTATTGCCAAAATTGTTATACTTATTCCGCACTTTGCCGATAGAGATACCCCCTTCCTTCTTCAAATCTGTAGACCGAATAATGGATGACTCTCTTTGGCATCAAAGGCATCCTAGGGTTCCTAGAAGAGTGATGTGCTGAAACAGATTCTACGGGGGATTGGGCAGACCTGACATTGAGGGCTATTACAAGGCGTATATCTCATCTCGATCAGATGAGATATTGGTGAACTGGAGATGCAGGCAAATTATGGGTAGAGCTGGAGGCGTCCTACAGCACAGAGTGCTCCTTGCTGTCTAGGGTACTAGCGACGGTATCTAATAGGAAGTTAGCCAAAACTCACCTGTCTGCCATTGATGTCACAGATAGGGTATGGAGATCCAGCCTTAAGGAATTCCCTAACTTTATCACCTGTCCTCCTAGACACATACCGATTGAACATTTGGCTTTACACATCCCAGACCTAGACTTGTCGACATGGAGAGCTGCTGGTGTGTCCACAGTGCACGATATCCTGGATGAATCGGGTAATGTTCATTTCCCGACTATTAGGGAAAGGTTCCGTATGCCCCACAGGGAGTTTTATAAAAGTTTACATATTAGGATAAAAGCTTACAGATTAGGAGTTTAATTAACACAGGCTGGTTGAACTCATTTAAGCTGCCCGTGCGACTATTAGGCACATTAAACACCTCTAGTTTCATGATGAGTAGTGTTGCTCGCGAATATTCGCAATTCGAATATTATTCGCGAATATCGCATATTCGCGAATTCGCGAATTTCGCGAATATAGCGCTATATATTCGTAATTACGAATATTCGTTTTTTTTTTTTTTTTTTTCTTCACAGTACACATCACAGTGATCATCCCTCTCTGCTTCCAGCTTGTGTGGTGTAAAGAAGGCTGTAATACTGTGTGAGACTGGCGTGCGAAAATTCGCATATGCGAATATTCGCATATGCTAATTTTCGCATATGCGAATTTCCACATACGCTAATTTTCGCATGCGCGTATTTTCGCATACGCGAAAATAAAACGAGAATATAACGAATATGCGAATATTCGCGAATATATGACGAATATTCGTCCATATATTCGCGAATATTCGCGAATTCGAATATGGCCTATGCCGCTCAACACTAATGATGAGGGGTATCTCCTTCTTCTATACCCTTCTGGGTGACAAGTCAAACATAATGGAGTTTCCTTACATGGAGAGGTGGGAGAAAGAACTTGGCATTTCCATTACTCTAGAACAGTGGCAGGTGACATTCCGCAACATACGCAACATTTTTAAGTGTGCCAACCATCAAGAAGCAATGTTTAAAACTATTTTCCGGTGGAATTATACCCCCTATAGACTACATATAATAGAAGCCTCCTGTTCCGACCTGTGCTGGAGAGGATGCAGGAACATGGATACCTTGTTACACACACTGTGGGACTGTCCTGCATTACGTGTGCTTTGGTCAGGCATTGAATTAGTTATTTCTAGTATTGTAGGCATGCAAATCACATTATCCCCTTCCCTTGCTTTGATGTTGTTGGACTTAGATGATCTTCCCACCGTGAAAAAGAAAATGGAAATTAATATATGTGGTATGGCTGCATGCGTAAATGTCCGATCTATTAAAATATAACATTAACCCCTTAAGGACCCCGGGCGTACCGGTAAGCTCTGACGTCCTGGGACTTAAGGCACCCTGTGCAAACCCCTGGGGGGTGGTCCTGAGACTTAATCAATTCAGATCGGCAATTTCTGGAGGGCAAGAGCGGGTGCCGGGAGTGTGTACCTGTAGTGGGCGCCCCTGATCCCCAGCATCAGCGGTTGGATCGGGGCCCCCGGAGCGGAGACAGCGGCAGCAGCAGGATGACATGCAGGACATGCGCAGCAGCAGGAGGTAAGGCCGTGCCTTCTGCTGTTGCCTAGCAACAACTCCCAGCATGCACAAAACGGCATGCTGGGAGTCATTGTTATGCAACAGCAGAAGGCACATCTACAACTCCCAGCATGACCTTTGGTAGTTTGTGCATGCTGAGGGTTGTAGTTAGGCAACAGCTGGAGGTACATTTTTTCTTTGAAAAAGTGTGCCTCCAGCAATTGCATAACTACAACCCCCAGCATGCGCAAACTACCAAAGGGCATGCTGGGGGTTGTGGAATAAAGTCTTGATGAAGTAAACACTACTATTGACGTCTTCTGTGATTTTCGGTGTCCTCTCTCCTTTTCTTCTCCTTCCAGCCATGCCACATCGATCTATTCCAGCCAACACTTATATCTTTAGCATCTGCTGGACAAACATCTTAGACTTTGCATTTTTCCAGCACCCTACTCTCTTCTACACAATCTCCCCATTTACAGGACCCCAAATTGTAATAATTCCCTCTTTGGTGTCCTGTAAAGGAAAAGGCAGGTAGGTAGGTAGCCAGGTAGGTAGATAACCTGGTAGTTAGGTAACTAGGTACATATGTAGGTATCTAGCCAAGTAGGTAGGCACCCAGCAGACATGTGGGTATGTAGGTAGCTAGGTAGTTAGGTAGCCAGGTATGTAGGTAGCTATGTAATTAAGTAGTTAGGTAGCCATGCATGTAGGTTGGTAGTCAGCCAGGTGTGTAGGTAGTTAGGCAGTCAGATATATAGTTAGGTAGCCAGGTATATAGGTAGGTAGATCCCCCCCCCCTCCCCTTTTATGCCAGGCTGAAAAAAGGTAAAAAACAAAACAAAAACAGATATTGCACCATGCAGCAATCTCCTCCGAAATACTGTGGGGCCACATTCTTCTTCCTTAATAGTGCTGGCACCGATGCATGAAGTCATTGGCGTCTGCACTGCGTGGGTGAGGAGGTTACGTCTCCTCTCTCTGTAGGCAGATGTGGCTCACAAAGAGAAGAGGCTTTTAGCTGTATGTGCGTGAGCCGCACATACAGCTGAAAGCAATGCTCATCTGCCTGGGGAACCGGGACAAGTTTTCCGGATCCCCAATAGCAGGGCCCTTTCACTGGCCAGGACAGCCGACCATGTCCGACTGGACCAGCCGGTCAGACCAACCCTGACTGGTTTTGTATACACTTAGTTACTCATAATTTATTATTTATTACTTAGTATTTCTCATTATTTTGTCTCTTGTTTCTCAAGCGCTAAACATCGTTTTGACACACTGTACATATCTATCGTCTCTCTCTTTTTGATGGTATTACTGGATGTAAAAGTTCATTAAAGTAGATCTGTAATACAGTGCACATGAAAGGGGTATTGGAGGAATATTTTTATTTGACTGTTCTACAAGGGCTGTAAAATTAGTGTAGTTCATCATATAGTGTCTGTCTGTACCTGTGTTTGATGGATGGTCACGCAATTCCTATGTGATCTGTGCCCTGATGTTTTTTTTAACAGCATACATAACGAGTGTCGTCTCAGGTTTTTTCCAGGTTTCAGTAGAGTGCATTACTAGTCAAGTGTTGAAAGGGAGCCTCCCTGCTTCAATGGGTGGAGCTACTGCTGTGTTCATTCTCCAAAGAGCTGCAGGAAATTGTAGAACAAATGTGCTGCAGAGGGTGGGGTGACTGATGTGTGGTACGGAGAAAAGTTTACTACAATGGATCCTGGGGCTTGTAGTTGGAGTGAGGGAACTCCAACAGGAAATAGCCATTTCACACAAAAAAAAAAAGCAGCATTATAGTGGACAACACGGCCGGCCATTTAGGCCCAAGACAAGCATGGATCCATCCTGAGCAAGTCCAATACTGTCTGGCAGGTAAATACTAAAGTCACCTTTTAGTCAATAACCCCTTTAAAAAAGTTGTCTGGGCAGGGGGTGTTTTTAACTATGTTGCTGGGGCTGCTTTGAAAAATAAAAAAGCTGTATATTTGTGTGCACCAACCTACAATACTGCCTCACCTAAATAAACACCAATGACCACCTATTGCAAAAAAAAATACTTTTTAAAACTCTTTATATACAAAAAGACAAGGACAGAGCCCTAACCCTTTAAAACATATATCCCCAAATAAACAGGAGAGAACCCCACATATAATTCAGAAATGGAAGTGTGGTGTCCCAGTACTGGACTTGGTCCCGTACCTTTGTCGTAAGTCCCCACAGTCAGAGTTCCTCCATGCTGGTAGGGCTTTCCTGTTGGGTTAACCCCTAGTCGCCTCATAGTTCTATTAAGAAATGTATATATTTAATATATTTTATTATAATGTAATTTATGTACAGGACCTTTGGTCATGTGATCTATGGAGAATTGTGTTATGCTAAGGTTCAAGGACCTTTAGGTCATGTGATAGGTCATGTGATGTAACCATAATGCCTTGGTTTAGGACTGACAGGTTTAGGGACTGTCACGATGCCGGCTGGCAGGTAGTGGATCCTCTGTGCCAGAGAGGGATTGGCGTGGACCGTGCTAGTGGATCGGTTCTAAGTCACTACTGGTTTTCACCAGAGCCCGCCGCAAAGCGGGATGGTCTTGCTGCGGCGGTAGTGACCAGGTCGTATCCACTAGCAACGGCTCAACCTCTCTGACTGCTGAAGATAGGCGCGGTACAAGGGAGTAGACAGAAGCAAGGTCGGACGTAGCAGAAGGTCGGGGCAGGCAGCAAGGATCGTAGTCGGGGGCAACGGCAGGAGGTCTGGAACACAGGCTAGGAACACACAAGGAAACGCTTTCACTGGCACAATGGCAACAAGATCCGGCGAGGGAGTGAAGGGGAAGTGAAGTATAAATAGGGAGTGCACAGGTGAACACACTAATTGGAACCACTGCGCCAATCAGCGGCGCAGTGGCCCTTTAAATCGCAGAGACCCGGCGCGCGCGCGCCCTAGGGAGCGGGGCCGCGCGCGCCGGGACAGGACAGACGGAGAGCGAGTCAGGTACGGGAGCCGGGGTGCGCATCGCGAGCGGGCGCTACCCGCATCGCGAATCGCATCCCGGCTGGAGACGGTATCGCAGCGCACCGGGTCAGTGGAGCTGCCCGGAGCGCTGCGGTAGCGAGAGAGAAGCGAGCGCTCCGGGGAGGAGCGGGGACCCGGAGCGCTCGGCGTAACAGTACCCCCCCCCTTGGGTCTCCCCCTCTTCTTAGAGCCTGAGAACCTGAGGAGCAGACTTTTGTCTAGGATGTTGTCCTCAGGTTCCCAGGATCTCTCTTCAGGTCCACAGCCCTCCCAATCCACCAAAAAGAACTTTTTTCCTCTGATCGTCTTGGAGGCCAGTATCTCTTTCACCGAGAAGACGTCAGAAGAACCGGAGACAGGAGTGGGAGAAACTAACTTGGGAGAGAAACGGTTGATGATGAGTGGTTTAAGAAGAGAGACATGAGTTGCACAGATTTCTTGATGCCTACATGACCTGCGAGATGGGAGGAGTGACCCCATTTGAGGATTCCGAGGCGTTGGCGTGGAGAGACGAAGGTCTTTCCTGGAGGAGTTTGCCTGATGGAGACTGGAGAAGTGGAAATCAGGCAGTCAGGAGGAATGATGTGTTGCGGAGAGAGTTCAACTTCCGAGGCATCCGAGGAACGAGAGAGAGCATCGGCCCTAATGTTCTTATCGGCAGGCCGAAAGTGAATTTCAAAATTAAATCGGGCAAAGAACAGAGACCACCTGGCCTGGCGAGGATTCAGCCGTTGGGCAGACTGGAGATAGGAGAGGTTCTTGTGATCGGTGTAAATAATAACTGGAAATCTTGATCCCTCCAGCAGATGCCTCCATTCCTCAAGTGCTAATTTAATGGCTAGAAGCTCTCGATCCCCGATGGAGTAGTTTCTCTCCGCCGGAGAGAAGGTCCTAGAAAAAAAACCACAAGTAACAGCATGCCCGGAAGAATTTTTTTGTAGAAGGACCGCTCCAGCTCCTACAGAGGAGGCATCAACCTCCAATAGGAAGGGTTTAGAAGGGTCAGGTCTGGAGAGCACGGGAGCCGAAGAAAAGGCAGACTTGAGCCGTTTAAAGGCGTCTTCCGCTTGAGGAGGCCAAGACTTGGGATTGGCATTTTTTTTGGTTAAAGCCACGATAGGGGCCACAACGGTAGAAAAATGTGGAATAAATTGACTGTAATAATTGGCGAACCCCAAAAAACGTTGGATAGCACGGAGTCCGGAGGGGCGTGGCCAATCTAAGACGGCAGAGAGTTTGTCTGGATCCATTTGTAGTCCCTGGCCAGAGACCACGTATCCTAGGAAAGGAAGAGATTGGCATTCAAACAGACATTTCTCTATCTTGGCATAAAGTTGATTGTCACGAAGTCTCTGAAGAACCATACGGACATGCTGGCGGTGTTCTTCTAGATTGGCAGAAAAAATCAGGATATCGTCCAGATATACAACAACACAGGAGTATAAGAGATCACGAAAAATTTCATTAACAAAGTCTTGGAAGACGGCAGGGGCGTTGCACAGGCCAAAGGGCATAACCAGATACTCAAAGTGTCCATCTCTAGTGTTAAATGCCGTTTTCCATTCATCCCCCTCTCTGATGCGGATGAGATTATAAGCACCTCTTAAGTCCAGTTTAGTAAAGATGTGGGCACCTTGGAGGCGATCAAAGAGTTCAGAGATGAGGGGTAGGGGGTAGCGGTTCTTTACCGTGATTTTATTAAGACCGCGGTAGTCAATGCAAGGACGTAGAGAGCCATCTTTTTTGGACACAAAGAAAAATCCGGCTCCGGCAGGAGAGGAGGATTTACGGATAAAGCCTTTTTTTAAATTTTCCTGGATGTACTCCGACATAGCAAGAGTCTCTGGGGCGGACAGAGGATAGATTCTGCCCCGGGGTGGAGTAGTGCCCGGGAGGAGGTCAATAGGACAATCATAAGGCCTGTGAGGAGGTAGAGTCTCAGCTTGTTTTTTGCAAAAAACATCCGCAAAGTCCATATAGGCCTTAGGGAGACCGGTTACAGGGGGAACCACAGAGTCACGGCAAGGGGTACTGGGAACCGGCTTTAGGCAGTCCTTGAAACAAGAGGGCCCCCAACTCTTGATCTCCCCAGTGGACCAATCCAGGGTTGGGGAATGGAGTTGAAGCCAGGGTAGTCCAAGGAGGATTTCGGAAGTGCAATTGGGGAGGACCAAAAATTCAATCTTCTCGTGATGAGGTCCGATGCACATTAGAAGGGGCTCCGTGCGGAAACGTATGGTACAGTCCAATCTTTCATTGTTTACACAATTGATGTAGAGGGGTCTGGCGAGACTGGTCACCGGGATGTTGAACCTATTGACGAGAGAGGCCAAAATAAAATTTCCTGCAGATCCGGAATCCAAGAAGGCCATAGTAGAGAAGGATAAGGCAGAGGCAGATATCCGCACAGGCACAGTAAGACGTGGAGAAGCAGAGTAGACATCAAGGACTGTCTCACCTTTGTGCGGAGTCAGCGTACGTCTTTCCAGGCGGGGAGGACGGATAGGACAATCCTTCAGGAAGTGTTCGGTACTGGCACAGTACAGGCAGAGATTCTCCATGCGGCGTCGTGTCCTCTCTTGAGGTGTCAGGCGAGACCGGTCGACCTGCATAGCCTCCACGGCGGGAGGCACAGGAACGGATTGCAGGGGACCAGAGGAGAGAGGAGCCGGGGAGAAAAAACGCCTTGTGCGAACAAAGTCCATATCCTGGCGGAGCTCCTGACGCCTTTCGGAAAAACGCATGTCAATGCGAGTGGCAAGATGGATGAGTTCATGTAGGTTAGCAGGGATTTCTCGTGCGGCCAGAACATCTTTAATGTTGCTGGATAGGCCTTTTTTAAAGGTCGCGCAGAGGGCCTCATTATTCCAGGATAATTCTGAAGCAAGAGTACGGAATTGTACGGCGTACTCGCCAACGGAAGAATTACCCTGGACCAGGTTCAACAGGGCAGTCTCAGCAGAAGAGGCTCGGGCAGGTTCCTCAAAGACACTTCGAATTTCCGAGAAGAAGGAGTGTATAGAGGCAGTGACGGGGTCATTGCGGTCCCAGAGCGGTGTGGCCCATGACAGAGCTTTTCCAGACAGAAGGCTGACTACGAAAGCCACCTTAGACCTTTCAGTAGGAAACTGGTCCGACATCATCTCCAAGTGCAGGGAACATTGGGAAAGAAAGCCACGGCAGAATTTAGAGTCCCCATCAAATTTATCCGGCAAGGATAGTCGTAGACCAGAAGCGGCCACTCGCTGCGGAGGAGGTGCAGGAGCTGGCGGAGGAGATGATTGCTGAAGCTGTGGTAGTAGCTGCTGTAGCATCACGGTCAGTTGAGACAGCTGTTGGCCTTGTTGCGCTATGTGTTGTGACTGCTGGGCGACCACCGTGGTGAGGTCGGCGACAACTGGCAGAGGAACTTCAGCGGGATCCATGGCCGGATCTACTGTCACGATGCCGGCTGGCAGGTAGTGGATACTGTGCCAGAGAGGGATTGGCGTGGACCGTGCTAGTGGATCGGTTCTAAGTCACTACTGGTTTTCACCAGAGCCCGCCGCAAAGCGGGATGGTCTTGCTGCGGCGGTAGTGACCAGGTCGTATCCACTAGCAACGGCTCAACCTCTCTGACTGCTGAAGATAGGCGCGGTACAAGGGAGTAGACAGAAGCAAGGTCGGAGGTAGCAGAAGGTCGGGGCAGGCAGCAAGGATCGTAGTCGGGGGCAACGGCAGGAGGTCTGGAACACAGGCTAGGAACACACAAGGAAACGCTTTCACTGGCACAATGGCAACAAGATCCGGCGAGGGAGTGAAGGGGAAGTGAAGTATAAATAGGGAGTGCACAGGTGAACACACTAATTGGAACCACTGCGCCAATCAGCGGCGCAGTGGCCCTAGGGAGCGGGGCCGCGCGCGCCGGGACAGGACAGACGGAGAGCGAGTCAGGTACGGGAGCCGGGGTGCGCATCGCGAGCGGGCGCTACCCGCATCGCGAATCGCATCCCGGCTGGAGACGGTATCGCAGCGCACCGGGTCAGTGGAGCTGCCCGGAGCGCTGCGGTAGCGAGAGAGAAGCGAGCGCTCCGGGGAGGAGCGGGGACCCGGAGCGCTCGGCGTAACAGGGACTAATAAGCTTTGATCCTGCCCTTTCTGTATATAAGGGCACTGCATACAATAATCTCTCTTAGTTCCTGGTTGCAAAGCAAGCAACATCTCTCTTGTATCCTGAATATGAAAGAAAGCAGATCTGTGATCACAGCTACAAGACAAGCTAGGCCTGAAGCCTTCCACTTCAGCGCTTTCTAAACCGTGAGTTAATCTGACTCAAATCTCACCAATCCTACGTGACTACTGAACCTAAACATACCCCTAAATTCAGTGGAACAGCGTACAGCGAAAATCAAAGCTGATTTTACCTCAAAGTCCCAGCCAACTTGTGAGGAGCCTAAGTCCCGGTCCTCCTGCAAAAGACTGTTATCATCATCTGCATAAAATCTGCAATAAAGTTATTTCCAGTTTATTACTACTTCTGCTGTGGACAATCCTTCATTCCTCCCTATCGTTCTTGGGACGGGTGGCGGTAGGACATTTATATATCAAGAGGAAGCCCGTACCCTGGTGTCACGGCAATCAAGGGTTAATGGTACACCCTGCAACACTACTCTGCAACACCCCTGTTCACCCTACATCCCCAAGCTCACCACAGAAGTATATACACAGAGGAATAAATATATAAAAATATTACATAACCAATAACATAATCCATATGTATATACAAAATAATTATACCCAAGTGGTGTCCAAATTTGTGCAAATGACTAATACTTTACTAAATAAATAAGTATCAAATCAAAATACATAAATTACCTGCGATCAACATCCTCGGTGTAATGTGGGGACCCCTGCCAGACACCTCCAGGAGGTAGCATTGTAGGTTATGTGCATATGATTTTGTGTCGCCTTGTTAAGTATAGTTGTCCAACAGAAGTAGAGTAGGTTTTGATTGTATACTTGCCTGGGCCGCTTTCCGGCCGATGTCAGTTTTCTGAAAGCCTGGAATGTCTACAAAAGTAGTGAAATATAGAACTGTGGTGGAAACCAGGGCGTAAGAAACTGCCAACAGCAAGGGAGCAGCCCAGATAAGTATACAGTTTTGTTATGTTCAATGCAGCCCGAGCAACATAGTAAAAAAAACACCATCTGCCATTCATTATCCTTAGTATGGACTTGTAGGGGCTCTTTCAGCCCTCTGGGACCCCATGCAAGTTTTATGTTGGAATGGAGTAGCGGTCTTGCATGCACACTGCAGCTCTATTCACTTTCAATGGGACTGCAGAGGAAGCCAAAGTTCAGCACTTAGTTAGTTGCTCCTAACCTCATTTCCCATATGTTATTATTGAGGTTGCATTGTACTAATGCTGGACTTTTTCTATGGCTTGCAAGTGACCAAATGTCACTATGTAGCCATAGTGTGGTGACCACGGGGTGTTGCAGTGAGTGGTAGCAGGATCTGATGAAATTAACCCCTGGGGCAAGATGTTGTTAACCCTAGTGTTCGTGATGCCAGGATGTGGTTGTTTTGGTATAGGGCACCGCCGACAACTAGCCCAGAAACGGCATGCAGAGTCCACAGGCAGGATTCAAAGCAACTTGAACTTTTACTTGGAAAAGGCAGATAACAGTCTTTACAACTAGCCAACTTCCACAGAGGTGACCGGGACACAGGGAACCTCTCAGGCTTGCTTGGACTTGTAGTTATTGTAGTAATGATGCAGGCCACTGTACTACTGTTGTAACTTTAGTGGGACAGTAATGGACTTGAATTGTAGAGGTAGATTTCACTTACAGTTTAGCTGTGGCTGCAGGTTCTTAGGCTTTGGGCTAGATAAGCTGAAGTTGAATGATACAGGACTTTGTGATTTCTTCAATGCCAGGAACCAAGAGAGTGAATATACAGGCTACAGCCCCTTATATACTAGGGGGCTGGACTAAAGCCCATTGGTAGCTGATTGCCTGGGGTACCTGTGCCCTTGGAACTCTGGGTATATCATGTGATTACAAGACACATGACCAACATTTTATACAATCTGTACAACTTTATACATACTGACAGAGACAATAAATGAACATATTGAATATACAAGGCACTTACACCATATAACCTGGGGGGAACCCTGCAGGAGAGCCCTGTGGACCTGAGGGACTCTTCCTGAGGGGACTTAAAGAAGCACTGTCATTGTTAAAAAACTTTTCATATATTGCAGGACTCATTATAATACGACATTTCACAATATATACCTGTTAAAATTTTTTTGAATTTTCACCTGAAATTCAAGCTCAAAATAGCCGCCACTAGGGGTCACCTGTCTTTTAGCCAGACAGACTAGTCTAGATTTTACAGCATACTGGATACCGGCCGTAAAGCATACCGGTATCCAGTATAGGAGATTTCTATTGAGTGAATGCAAAACTACAAATAAAGGATGTGTGGACATGCTGGGAGCTGTAGTTTTACAACAGCTGGAGGCAACACTGCTCTAACACAGTTATTTACAAACATTGCAGCTTCAGTTGTTACTAAACTACAACTCCCAGCATGCTGAAATAGTCAAAGCTTTCTCAGACTCCTGAATGACAAAGAAGTTGATCAGACATTCAGGAGTCTGTGAAAGATGAATGACACACATAGTGACAGCTATGCTGATTAGCATCCAGCTTTACTAGGAGAAGATAGAACAGATAGAACATGTATTCATAAAAATGCTGTACTTTTATCTAAAAAATCCTTGCACTAATTCTATAAAGATCTATTCTTATATTTATACATTTTATCCTGTTATGAATTCACCATAATGTCTTCTGATTACTGCAGGCAAGCTCCAAGTATCTTCCTCTGACACAGCATAAAACCAGAGAGGAAAGGGTTACAGAGTAGAGAGTACTGATTGGCTCACTGCCCAGGCTTGCTCCTGTGAGGGAGACAGACTGACACGCCCCCTCCAGCCTGCACAATGAAAAAGTAACTCACCAGCAGATAAATGCTTATATATCTGGATATATAGGTCTGAAACACATAAACAAGATATGCACATGATCAGGATTGGGTCCTGAGTAACATTTCACGTTTTTTCTTTTTTTTTTTTGCAATATGACAGGTAAGCTTAAAGGACTTTACAGAACTATGTTCTGTACTGGGACACCACAATAGCATTATACTTCAACTGTTTATTGGGGGTATTTTTTTTGTCATATATTTTACTTCTCTCTTTTACTTCTATATATTACCTTCAATACCCTTTGTATCCTGATTATGTCAGGCTAATGCTCTGAACTCAATGATAAAGAACAACTTGTGTATTTTGTATACACACATAAATACACACAAACTAATGCATACATAAAATAAATAATATCCCTATAATCAAAATCAAATCTTGGGTCCTTACTTAAAGAAGAAGTATCATGGACCAAGTCACAATTTTTTTTTCCTATCATGTGAAAGTGCATCATCTCACCATTCTGACAATCTGCTCCTCATGTATCTCACCCTCTCCCTTCTCCTGCAATCCCCTCTGAAAGATCGGTACTTCCTGGTACATGGAGGTCCCTGACTTCCTGTCTCCCATAATGCCTTTCAGTTCATCATAGAAGTAGCCCAGCCTAGACCAGTGCTTCCTTACCAGGGTGCCTCCAGCTGTTGTGAAACTACAACTCCCAGCATGCCTGGGAGTTTTAGTTTTGCAACAGCTGAAGGCACCCTGGTTGGGATACACTGACCTAGACACTGATCACTTTCCTAACAGCAGGCTCAGTGTTTCCCCTCCCCCTGCTTCTATTCTCAGGACATTGTTCTTTCAGACTGACCTGCTGTCAGATTGTGATCAGTGCAGGGGAAAGCAGGGATCTCCCCCTCCCCCTCTGCTTCTTCTCGGGACATTGGGACATCGTTCTTGCTCTTATAAACACTGAGCTGGCTGTCAGATGCTTCCCTGCCGAGGAGATGAAGACACGTGAGCTCAGCTCACTGGGGCTTCTATGATTGGCTGAAGCTGCACATGGGAGGTTCCCTTGCCGTGCACAGAGCTGGCTAAGCTGCAGAACTATGGGAAATTGTGACATCACGGCCCCCAGCATAATGCAGCTCAATGGGGGGTCGCAAGTCATCAGAACAGGGAGCTGCTGAACTTCCTCTCTGAACAAAGAAGCTAAAAAAACAGGTTTTACTTACAAGATGGGTGAAGTCAGTGATTTACAAAGTGATATAACTTTTGCTTCTGCATTTAAAACACAATACTTTTTCTACATGGGACTTCTCCTTTAAGTTCAAATCACCACTATACCTTACCTTTCTTCAGGAGAAAGTGTAGCACCTGTGTCCTCCTTCTGACTTGATCTTCTGTATATTTACAAATGTCAGGAAACCTTGTAGAATGAGAGGTCAATATAGGTTTACAATATGGCGAAGGGGATGAAGCCAACCTGTACAGTTACCAAGCAAACCCTTGTAGTATGTACTTTTATGCATACAATACAGTTATTTTTGTGTACACTGCGTATCTTATTGTTATCAGATTTCTCATTGAAACTATTGAATACAATGAGACTGGTTACGATCAAACCACATGCAGGTTTTTATCTAGCTATTTGATGCTTTGCATGGACAAAGATTGCTTTGTTTTTTAAATATAAATTTCTAAACACATTAGTTCCTTCATTAGAATCAAAAATTATACCGTGTGATCCCCCCCCCGCATTTTTCTTTGACCAATTTTTCTTCAATCATAGTTTATGGAAGCTGTTACTCTATGTTACGCCGAGCGCTCCGGGTCCCCGCTCCTCCCCGGAGCGCTCACAGCGTTCTCCCATTCGCAGCGCCCCGGTCAGACCTGCTGACCGGGGCGCTGCGATAATGTTCCCAGCCGGGATGCGATTCGCGATGCGGGACGCGCCCGCTCGTGATGCGCATCCCGACCCGCTTACCAGACTCGTTCCCCGTCTGTGCTGTCCCGGCGCGCGCGGCCCCGCTCCCTAGGGCGCGCACTCGCCGGGTCTTTGCGATTTAAAGGGCCGGTGCACCACTGATTGGCGCATGGGTTTTAATCAGTACCTTCACCTGTGCACTTCCCTATTTATACCTCACTTCCCCTGCACTCCCTTGCCGGATCTTGTTGCCATTGTGCCAGTGAAAGCTTTTCCTTGTGTGTTCCTAGCCTGTGTTCCAGACCTCCTGCCGTTGCCCCTGACTACGATCCTTGCTGCCTGCCCTGACCTTCTGCTACGTCCGACCTTGCTTTTGTCTACTCCCTTGTACCGCGCTTATCTCAGCAGTCAGAGAGGTTGAGCCGTTGCCGGTGGATACGACCTGGTTGCTACCGCCACTGCAAGACCATCCCGCTTTGCGGCGGGCTCTGGTATAAACCAGTAGCAACTTAGAACCGGTCCACCGACACGGTCCACGCCAATCCCTCTCTGGCACAGAGGATCCACCTCCAGCCAGCCGAATCGTGACACTCTATAAGCAGACAACCCCCTTTTTGACCTCAGGTTTCAGCTGTAACCTTTCAGCTTGAAAAGACTACACTTTGGACATAGATGCACCCTAAGGTGGAAGCAAATCCACACTGCACTACTTCAACAAGGTGGAGTAAGAAAGAGCAGGAGACTTGGTAGTAGGAGAAGCTGTCAGCAATGTGCCACATCATTGGAGCTCACAAAGAAGGAGGAGCATTTTCAGCACCAGCAATTATAATTGGATAGAAAGCAGGAAGGAGGAGGCTGCCAGACAGGGAGAATGCAGCAGGGAATTATTGGTGCAGTGGGGACTAGACTATTATGGGGGCTTTGCCTATCTGCCTCTGTAATGTGAGGATTTCCTTATGGGGGCATTATTACCATTTTAGGCACTATAGCTAGGGTGCTAGAGATGTTGAGGGTTCTGGAAAAGGTTTGTGTGGCAATTTTGCAGAAAAGAGTCACGTATGGAAGATGTTGTCATGGTTTTTAGAGCCAAATGTTAAAGAAAAGGAAAGAAAACGTCTGTGATTAGAGATGACATCATCTGTGAGTCCATTCCTTTTACAATAAGGACATTATTTTATGTAGCATCTTTGCAGTGCACATGGAAAATGTGTGCATTGTTGAAAAATGTGTTCTTGAACATGGTTTATCATTATCATTGATCAAAAAAGCAACACACAGCCGCTTTCCCTGGCTTGGTGACAGATCCTCAACTGGGCGGCTGTCCCTGTTATGAGTAAGTGCAGGGGCACAACAAGGTCCAAAACAATAAACAGATAGTCGGGTCACAAAACCAAGAGTTAAAAGCACACAGGAAGGATCAAGCAAGAAATACTGCAGAAGCTAGTGCAGAGGAACTGAACACAAGCAGCTGACTGGATATGTATGTACACCTGAGAAGATTATGGATGCTGAGACCAGATATAATTGTGTCCAAGCCCCTAATAGGCCCAGGTTTTGTCACAGGAACCCATGATACTCCAGCCAAACAGAGAAGAATTAACCCTTAAGTCAGAACCAGAACCCCTCCTTCCTTTCATGAAGGGCCATCGGACCCTTTCTTCATTGGGGACAGTTTGTCTGGGTGTGAGGTGTGAAATTTTCTAACTAGTGTAGGTGCCTGAACCGAGGAGGCAGGAATCCGTGATCTCTCCTCCAGCACATAACCCAGTTGGACCAAGTGCTGAAGGGAGTTTTGAACCTTACGCTATCTTAGAGACCTCACACTGTAATTCACCATCTATTTCAATTAGAGAAGGGGTTCTTTACACTGGGCACATACTTTTTGAGCAAAGAGTCGTGAGAGGTGTTATGTATTCAAAAAAATTTGGTAAATTAAGTTCATAACAGTCAGAATTGAAAATATCTGTTACCTCATAAGACCCGGTAAAACGTGGAGCCAGTTTACCTCAGGGTACAGTGACCCCTTGACATACGATGGCCCCGACATACGATAATTTCAACATGTGATGGCCTCTCAGAGGCCATCGCATGTTGAAGGCAGCATCAACATACAATGCTTTTTTATGTCGGGGCCATTGCATGAACGGCTATCCGGCAGCGCTGACTGCTTCAGCTGCCGCCGGATAGCCGTTTACGGAGCTCCGGTGATGGTCACTCACCTGTCCTCGGGCTCCGGAGCGTCCTCTTCGGGATCCCCTCCATCATTGATGCTCTACATCGATGTCATCACGTCGCTGTGCACGCCGTCCCGTCATCCAATAGGAGCGGCGTGCGTAGCGACGTGATGGCGGTGACTGAGAGTGAGGATGCCGGGGAAGAAGAGGCTTTGCCGGAGCGTCAGGGACACCTCGGGGACGCGGCGACAGCGATGGACGGCGACATCCGGAGCGGCGGAGACAGGTGAGTACAACTTTCTCTAACAGTGGTCTACAACCTGCGGACCTCCAGATGTTGCAAAACTACGACACCCAGCATGCCCGGACAGCCAACGGCTGTCCGGGCATTCTGGGTGTTGTAGTTTTGCAACATCTGGAGGTCCGCAGGTTGTAGACCACTGTCCTATACTTTACATTGCACGGATCCCTCAACATACGATGGTTTCAACAAACGATGGTCATTTGGAACGGATTACCATCATATGTTGAGGGACCACTGTACTCTGAAATGCAAATTTTTAGCAGAGAGCCAAACCCTATCTCCTATCTCAAAACTGGAGCCACAAGTATGTCTTTTCTCTGTATCTCTTGGGCATTCCTCAGGTTCTTTTGAACCCAGGCCCAAACTTTGCATAGTTTTTGATAAGAAGAACCAACTTCAGGATTATCAGACTTACACAAGAAGTAAACCATAGGTTCAATATAAAAAAGAGACACACTGGTAAAGGAATCTTCTTGTTTGTTCAGGGCAAACTCAGTTAATAGCAGAAAAAATACCCTCTCATTTTGATTATCTGACACTTAACATCTGAGCAGTGGCGTACCAAGAGGGGGGGGGGCGTTCCGCCCCGGGTGCCACTCTCAAGGGGGGTGCCAGGGACGGACTGACCTGCCGCCGCCGCTGCTGAGGTCCAGGACACTCGTCCCAGATCCCCAGCAGTAAGCGCTACATTCTCCTGTATGCGCGATACATGCACATACATGAGAAGGTGTCCCCTCTGTGTGAGCCGCATCTGCAGCTACACAGAGGAGACATGTCCTCCGCCCCCACGCAGCACGCAGTACAGGCGCTGGTGACGTCACTCATCTGGCACCTGTACTGTGGAAAGGAGAAGACGCGGCCCTGCAGCTGAGGAGATCGCTGCGTGGGATATAAGGTGAGCATCCTTTTTTTTTTTGCTCTATTTTTTGGGGGGGAGAGGGAGAGGGAGAGGGGGGTGGGGTTACTCTACATATGCCTAGAGGGAAGGGGGGGGGGATGCTCTGCATTTACCTATAGGGAAGGGGGGAGAGGGAGGGGGGGGGTGCTCTGCATTTACCTATAGGGAAGGGGGGAGAGGGAGGGGGGGTGCTTGGCATTTACCTATAGGGAAGGGGGGGAGGTAGGGGGTGCTCTGTATTTACCTATAGGGAAGGGAGAGAGAGGGGGGTGCTCTGCTTTTACCTATAGGGAAGGGGGGAGAGGGGGGGTGCTCTGCATTTACCTATAGGGAATGGGGGGAGAGGGAGGGGTGCTCTGCATTTACCTATAGGGAAGGGGAGAGAGGGAGGGGGGGTGCTCTGCATTTACCTATAGGGAAGGGGGGAGAGGGGGTGCTCTGCATTTACCTATAGGGAAGGGCGGGGAGAGGGGGGGTGCTCTGCATTTACCTATAGGGGAGAGGGGGGTGCTCTGCATTTACCTATAAGGAAGGGGGAGAGTGGGGGTGCTCTGCATATACCTCTAGGGAAGGGGGGGAGAGGGAGGTGCTCTGCATATACCTAGGGCTGGGCGGTATGACCATATATGTGTATCACAGTATTTTTTTAACTTACGGTGGTTCCACGGTATATAACGGTATTTCCCCCCCCCCCCCAAATCATGTGGCCCGCCAGCGCTGTTCTGCCCCCCTGCCCCTATCATGTGACCCGCGTGCGGTGTTCGGCTTTCCCCCCCAAAATCATGTGACCCGCCAGCACTGTTCTGCTCCCCCCAATTAATGATCAGCCCAGCGGGATACTACTCACATATGTCAAGCACTGCCCTCCTCCTCTTTGTTGGGGGCCGCCGGCGATGGAACTCACCGTATGCCAGTGGTCTCCAACCTGCGGACCTCCAGTTGTTGCAAAACTACAACTCCCAGCATGCTGGAAGTTGTAGTTTTGCAACAGCTGGAGGTACGCAGGTTGGAGACCACTGCTGTATGCTGTATACCTATGCCCGGGCTGCAAAAGATACAGAAAATAAACTTTTAACTCACCCACGTCATCCTCACGCTGGGGACGGGAACGTCGGACAGCTGTCAGCCTATCACTGGCCAGAGCGATGCCCCACCCCTGCCAGTGATAGGCTGAGCCCACTGTCATGTAAGAAGCCAGCTTCATACATGACAGTGGGCTCAGCCTATCACTGGCAGGGGTGGGGCATCGCTCTGGCCGGTGATAGGCTGATGGCTGTCCGGCGTTCCTGTCCCCAGCGTGCGGCCGACGTGGGTGAGTTAAAAGTTTATTTTCTGTATCTTTTGCAGCATAGGTATACAGCGTACAGCAGTGGTCTAAAACCTGCGGACCTCCAGCTGTTGCAAAACCACAACTCCCAATATGCCCAGACAGCCGTTGGCTGTCCGGGCATGCTGGGAGTTGTAGTTTTGCAACAACTGGAGGTCCGCAGGGTGGAGACCACTGGCGTACAGAGAGTTCCATCGCCGGCTGACCAGGCATGCTGGGAGTTGTCGTTTTGCAACATCTGGAGGTCGGCAGGTTGGAGACCACTGGCGTACAGTATAGAGTTCCAGCGCCCGGCGGCGACCCGCAGGAAGTGGAAGAGACTGGGACCGTAGAGCGGGACGGAGATATCGGAACAACGGGGGATCGTAGGCATGTAAGTGAAAGTTTATTATGTATATCTTTACAGCCCGGGCACAGTGGGGGTTAAAAGTTTCAGCTTAGAAAACTCCTTTAACAAAGAGGTTGGTAAGGATTTTGGCATATGTGTATATATATATATATATATATATATATATATATATATTATTTTTTTTTTTTTAAGAAACCAAATGCACTACTCACATAAAATTTTTACCTTTTGAGGATGGTAGATTGGTCATGAAGTCCATCAACAAATTAGTCAGGGGGTCTCCAGGTAAGCACAAAAGCCCCCACATCTCTATTTAGAACACATTCCTTTCTAGGTGCACACATTTTATGTGCAGCTTTGTTCAATTTATTGGGTTTAAAATGCACAGCAAAACGCTACATGTAATGGTGTTCTACTAATTATATTGTATGTAGGTGGGGCATCTATAGAGGTCTGGCTTACACATAGGTGGGTGACGCATGGGGGCCCCATGGCTGTTGAGTCCACCCTGCTCACAGTGTTCACCTAACACCTACTATCTCTAAAATGGCTGTGAAAGCTTTAACATCCCCCTATTCTGCCTGCTGTTTGGCTGATTCTTCTTGCCTATGATATAATGGTTGGATGGTGATATAGAGCATGCTGCCCTTAGTATCCATAACTGATTTACCTGACTAAACCATTAAAGAAAGTAGGAGATTGCAATTCTCCTATCCTGAGATGAGAAAGGAAGTAAAATCAGACCAGATGAAACCCAACCGTGATCCTGCAGTCTAAACAAAACTTGTTTACCGGGGATTTGTTATGTTAGGCAAATCAACGATTGTCAAAACAACGATTGCAGCATCATTTAGTAAACCAATGGGTAATTTCCACCACAAGTTGTAGTTAACTCTTTGTTCACTTATATCAAGATGTTAAGGAAAAAAACATTTGTTAAAATTGTTTGCATGAGTACTGGCATCAAATTGCTTCTTATTTGTTCATCTTTGTTTGCAATGATGAAATTGCAGGACATGGAGTAGTCACAGAACTCTGGCTTCCATTGCTTTTGTTTGAGTCACACCCATTATGTGGGGTCAGGAATGTACCTGCTAGCACAACCTGTAAATTAACAGACTGTTTGCACCCAGAAATGCTGCATTCTTCTTATATTAGATGGCAGTAATGGAGAACCTTCTGCAGAATGTTCACTAATGTATGAAAAATGGCTTCTCTTCGCACATGACTCACACAGGCTTAATGCGAGCTACCGAAAGTAACACATGAAGTATGCTAAACACCCAGTAGGCAGGTGTGAGGATGTTTACAGCATGGGCAAGACTAAAAAGCAGCCTTGCATGAATTGCTTTTTCTTTTTTTAGTTCTGAACTTATGTCACCCATAGAATTATACATGACTTAGTTGAAAAAAATGTGCTAGATGTTAATATGACAAGCATTTTAAACTGTGCATATTGCATTATTAAAAGGAGTGGTCCAGGCTATCTGTCATAAAAAATCAAAAAATGAAGCTGTACATACCTGCCACGCTCCCCCACTGCCTCCAGTAACTCTGCCACCAGTCTTTGGTGCTCTCCTCTTCTGAGTCCTAGAGCCCAATACCTCAATTGCTGCTCAGCCAATCACTGGCCACAGCTATGTTCTGTCCCAGCCAATGGTTGGCTGAGTGGCACTTTGATGTACTGGTCCCAAAAACAAGAAAGAGTAGATCAACTCAGATCGGGGCTGGGATGAATAGATCAATTGCTGCTTAGTAAATCCCTGCCTAAAGCAGGACTCCACAATAGACATATAGGGCCACAGCGCCAAGAAGAGGAGAGCACCAGAGTAACGTTACCAGAGGCAGAAGGGGACCTTGGAAGGTATGTACAGGTTTGTGATTTTTTTTTTTATAATAGACAGCCTGGGCATCTTCATTAAAGGAGTTGTCACCTTTGGGCAAAGGCTTTCTATTAAAATAAAAACAGTTTATACATACCTTTCTGGCTCCCTGTAGGTTGCCTCGTTGTCAGGGCGCCTCGTCCACAGGCCAGTGTCTCTTCTTCTCCCGGTGCTGCAGGGATTCGGCATACACCAGCCTGTGCATTGGGCACCCTGACACCGGAGACCTGCAGGAAGCCAGGAAGGTATGTATAAGCTGTTTTTATTTTAATAACAGGCCTCTGCTCATAGGTGACATTTTATTCCCATTGTACAACCCCTTTAAAAATACTCTTCTACCCGACAACCCATTTAACATATAAGTAGTCCTTTTCCATGCCTGCAGGTGCTCTGTAAATGTCGTCGGACTCACCAAACACTCTGCCTAGTACTAGATTGAAACAGTAAATACCAGATTGGAAGGGGGGTAAAGATACATGTTCAGCTATCTAACGTAAGACTATGGTTAATGTTTTGTAAGGATGGGTAGGCTTTTGATGTTTCGTAGTGCACAAAGAAGATGCCTGAAGGCACTTTGCATTTTTAGTAAAGTCCATGTCTGCCATAAAAATTTAAGATTAAGAAAAACTAGTTGTCTTGAATACCACACTCATAATGAATGCTGAAGTGGCTTTATGACCTGGAATGTTGTTAACCCTGGAGGGTTGGTTTGGTTTCAAGAAGACCGGGTTCAGAGGCTTGTTATTACATATTTATCAATACCTTTAGAGGAAATAATGAAGGGACCTTGCAAAAAAAAATTTACGCTATTTGCAATACAAAAAAATATTTAAAGGCCACATCATTTCTCCGCAAGTCAGATTGATTTCTAACAGAATCCCACTGTGGCCATGCATACAGCATTAACTTAAACTCCCCCAATTCCATTCAGTAAAAGAGCTAAAAAGGACTAAATATGTCACTCATCATATTCTTTTGGTTTTGAAAAATGTACAACATGATTCACGTAAAAGATGGCCATTTTAAGTGAAGTTTCATCCACAATGTTAACTAGTATTTGTAGTATTTCTGCAAAAGGAAGGAACTCCAATACAGCTTTAATGGAGCAACATGTTACATTGTCTGCTATACCAAATTGGTACTATTTAGTTGAAAGCATTGCCAGACATGCTGCTTTTTTGGTATAATATGATAAAGCAATATAAGTTCATACATAATACACTTCAGTGCTGGATCCTCTTTTGCCTTGACATCAGGGCTGGCTCCACCTAATAGCAAACTAGGCGCTGGCCTAGAGAGCCAACTTGCTGAGGGCACCGTCCACAGCCCACAAGTAAGTTAAAACTGTTAGTGCCACTAACTATACTGCTGTCCTGACCGCTGCTGCACGCTCGGCTCCTCCTCAGCAGGGCCTGCATCTGGGCATTAGCATCACCTCACCTCCGCTGCTCCGGACAGAAGGTCTTGGATGATGGATGGAGGTGGAGCTGCTAGAACAGTGTTCAGCCAGGTCCTGTGATAGGGTCACCATCTGACTGTGCTACTGACACAGCACAGTCAGCACCAGGGGCATAGCTAGAAACCACAGGGCCGATGCAAAAAATTTACTGCACCCCCCTACGCAAGGGTCAGTCATTTAAAATAAGCAGCTCTTTTTTTTTTGGTGGGAGTCTGACTGCTGGGACCTCCACTGATCACCTTGGTTAAAGTGGCTCTCCAGCTGTTGGACATCAATAGGCATTATGGGAGTTGTTGTTTTGTAACAGATGGAGAGCTACATATTGAAGTACACTGCAGAACTGCAGAACTTACAAGTGACTACAGAAGTGATGGGACAGTCAGGAGAATACACAATCATATCATTGACCTGAATGACGTCTTCTCTGTTGCTCCAGGCACCAGGTCTTCTTCCAGCTACATCTTCTTTGCAGGGTCTGACACCCGGACATTATAGCTTCATCACTTTGCCAGTCAGATCCTCATCCTCTATATGAAGCCAATCACCATTATAACCATGCCAAATACTCTGCCCCCTGAATATGATACTGCCACACACCGTGCCCCCTGAATATAATACTGCCACACACTGTGCCCATAATAATAATATTGTCACACACTGTTTCTTTTTCAGCTGAATCCCAGGCCTGCACTCTCCTCCCCTAGACCCCTCTATCCTCATCCAGAGCAATAAGTCTTCCTCCCGGCTCCTCTGCCCCCCTCCATAAATACCTGCTCTAGGCTGACCTGTATCCAATTGCCCTCTGGCCCACCACCAGTATATGTATGTATGTATGTATGTATGATAGAGATGTATATGACTGGAGTATGTATGATAAATGTGTGTATGACTGGTGTATGTATGCTAGATGTGTGTATGTATGCTAGATGTGTATATGACTGGTGTATGTATGCTAGATGTGTGTATGTATGATGGATGTGTGTATGTATGATAGATGTGTGTATGCATAATAGATGTGTGTATGTATGATAGATGTGTGTATGATGTGTGTATGATAGATGTCTATATGTATGATAGATGTGTGTATGTATAAAGGATGTGTGTATGTATGATCGATGTATGTATGATCAATATGTGTATCTATGATAGATGTGTGTATGTATGATAGATGTGGACATGATTGATGTGTGTATGATTGATGGATGTGTGCATATATGATGGATGTATGTATGATAGATGTGTGTATGTTTGATAGATGTGAGATCTATCATACATACACACATCTGTCATAATACACACATCTATCATACATATAAACATCAATCATACATACACACATATATCATACATACATCGTACATTTACACATCTGTCAGGACCGGAGAAGACAGCGGAGAGCCCAGCGGAGGCCCAGGACACCATCTCGAGCGGCGGGGACAGGTGAGCACAGGTTCCTATACTTTACATTGCACGAATCCCTCAACATACGATGGATTCGACAAATGATGGCTCGTTTGGAATGAATTACCATCGTATGTTGAGGGACCACTGTATACATATCAATCATACATACAAACATCTATCATACATATTTAAATCTATCATATATATTAACATCAATCATACACACACAAATCTATCATACATCTTCACATCTATCATACATACATATTCACATCAATATACATTCACATACATACATCTATCCTACGTACACACATCAATCATACATACATCATACATACATCATACATGCATCTATCATACATAAACACATCAATCATACATACATCTATCATGCATATATACACACATCTATCATACATTCACCAGTCATATACACCCCCCCCCCCCCCGCCCATGCATCATTTCTTTATCCCCTTAAACAGGATGTCCAACCTCAACCCCCACCCCGTTCTCCTCAATACCAATCCCCCCTCCCCCGGTCTCCTCAATACCAATCCTACCTCCCCTTCCCCCGGCCACCTCAATACAAATTCCTTACCCTCCAACCACCAGGTTACCACTCACGCGCTCGATGATCAGTGCCGCGGTGCCAGGCGGTGGAGGCTGCTGCTCACCAGCTGGGGGATGTTGATTGAACAGAGGCAGGGACATGTCATTGACCTGGAGCATAAGTGCTTGCCTACGCATGCACGTCTACTCCTAGCAGCCCCTGGCCTGTCCTGCCCTGATTTTTAAAGGACCCATGCCCGCAATACACTTACTACAAAGAGCACGACCAGAGAGCCTGACAGCATATAGTATAGTGTAGTGGCAGAGGACCCTACGGCCCCCCTGGCTATGAGACCCAGTCGCCATTGCAACCATTACAACCTCTATAGTTACACCACTGGTCAGCACTGACTGAAGCCGGCAGCCACATAGAGGAGGCTGAGAAGCGCATGCATGCACACAGCGCTCCTCTTTGGCACTGAACAGGCACCCTCCCTCATCACTTTGCTGCTGTAGTCACCAGCCAGACTGACAGGGCAGAGCTGCGGCACTGCAAGAACAGCAGCACAACATCCAAGTCATGCACCCCTGGTAATGGGGAGAGACTGAAGAATGCACTAGCACATGTAAAGGGGGTCAATGAGATGTAAGAAGGGGGAAGTGTGATGAAAGAAGGGAGGCAACGTGAGGAATATGGGGACAATGTGTTAAAAGATAAGGGCAGTGTGAGGAATATGGGGGCAATGTGGTGAAAGATGGGGACAATGTGAGAAATATGGGGGATAATGTGAAGAATATGGGGGCAATGTGAGGAATATGGGGGGTAATGTGGTAAAAGATAAGGGCAGTGTGATGAATATGGGGACAATGGGATGAAAGATGGGGGCAATGTGAGAAATATGGGGGCAATGTAAGAAATATGGGAGACAATGTGGTAAAAGATGGGGGCAATGTGAGAAATATGGGGGCATTGTAAGAAATATGGGGGGCAATGTGGTAAAAGATAAGGGCAGTGTGAGGAATATGGGGGCAATGTGGTGAAAGATGGGGACAATCTGAGAAATATGGGGGGAAATGTGAAGAATATGGGGGAAATGTAAGAAATATGGGGGGCAATGTGGTAAAAGATAAGGGCAGTGTGAGGAATATGGGGGCAATGTGATTAAAGATGGGGCAATGTGGTGAAAGATGGGGCAATGTAATGAAAGGTGGGAACAATGTGATAAAAGATGGGTGCAATGCGATGAAAGATGGGGTCAATGTGAGGAAAATGAGGACAATGTCATGAAAGATGGGGGCAATGTGAGGAAAGATTGGGCAATTTGAGGGGCCTGCTATATGGAAGAAAAAGAAAAGTAACTCCAATCAGAGAAGACATCACCTGTGAGTCCATACATGTAGCTTCTATATGGGCACTGTATGTGGGAATATTTATCTCTGTATTTTAGATTTTTTTCACTAAAAGTATAGTGCTAAAAAATAAGGTGCGGCCAAGGGGCGGAGCTATGGGGGTAGCAAAATTAGGTTTAGCCTTGGGTGGCAAAATTCCTTGCACCAGCCCTGCTTGACATTTATAGTAGAAAAAAATTGTGATGCTCCTATACACCAGTGGCAGATGATAACATTGTTGGTTTTGGTGGCCAAGGAGCCCATATTGAGCTGTGGCCCTAGATCCGAGGCCAAAAGCCACTTTAGTGTAAAGCCACTTTAGTGTCATAGAATAGAGAGCCGTTGGCTCCCTACACCGTCACTCTCAAATGTACCTGCAGGCAGATTTTGGCTTGCTGTCTAGAAGGAATCAGATGCAACTGCTGACATTGGGTGATGAGGTCATGAGGTCTACTCTGTGTGTCCAGCAGGGCAAGGAGCTGCAGTACAAGAGCCCAGGAGAGGTGAGTGTTTTTTTTTGTACTTTCCACTATGTTGTGGAGAGGCGGTTCTGTTGGGGGGAAGCGGGGTTAGCTCCCTATTGAGAGGGACAATATTGGTTGTTGCCTTTTGTAAGCTACACTTTTAGGATCAACTGTTTGAGGGCCACTATTGTTGTGTTGGCATTAAAGAGAGCAGCATTATCACTTGAGCACTATGGTGTGGGGTGCACAGCCTAAGATCTTTCTACAATCGTTGGCAGATTCTGTAGAGACAATTCATGGCTTGAAGTCATGGAAGAAGTCGCCATGATGGCCCGAACCAGTAGGAAGAGAAAGGGAATGAGAATGACTCCAATCAGCGAAGACATCCCCTTGCGGTCACTGCACGTAACTGCACCATAATCACTATATTGTCACTGTGTAGGGGTAATATTGGTCTGTGTATAGTACGTATACAGTAACAGTAAAGGGGCATCATATTGGCAATCTTTCAATCTGAACTGTTTTATGTTTTTTTTAAATCTGTGCATAACCCAGATTTAAATACCGTAGTTTTCATATAACAGAACAAATATACTTAATAATATAATAATATTGTGTAAAACCAATCCTTGCTGTTTATTTACAACAGCTTAGAGTTTTTATACAATTATTTATTATGAGTTTTATCATATCATACCTGTACAAAAGTCTTTGATTTTTTTATTTACAATTAAATAAAATAAAAAAAAAATCAGGCACCAGTGCAAGAAAAATAAATCACAAAACTTCATGTTTCACAAGTTTAAAATGCTGTCTGTAATACTGAGTAAAATTTTCCACATTTTATATGTCTCCCTCGGAAAGCTTTTATCACTGAAAACCATTGAATATAGTGGCTTCAACATTTTGCAAAAAGCTTACTACTGTAGGTCCTGTTTGCTTTGAGTCTTCTAGGCACCACTGATGATTGACAGACCTTGTTATCTGACTTACTGTCATGCCCAAAGCCTGTCCCATAGAATTGGTTGTTAATGGTTTCCCTAGTCTTTCACCTGCTATAGAGCCTCTGATCTTCTCGTAACCTCATTGCGGAATATATCTCAATACCGGTTAAGGTATTTTTGTTTTCAAAACACTTGTTTTGAAAACATAAGAAAGATGCACCATAGAGGAAAGATGTACAAGAGGAAATATGCACCATAGAGGAAAGATGTACATAGAGAATAATTCTAGAACATATACTTAGTTATTTTCTCCTTTGTTCGTTATCTTTTCAGTGGTCAGTACCATTTCATTTTCGCAGCTTAGTTGTAATATTTTTCCTTTTTCTAAACTTTGCTGTAATATGTTACTATTTCCTTCTTTGGTCCATTGAGATTATTGAACTGGTGATCATTTTTAATACATCCATTGCCATTTTGATGCTCATATGAATTCAGGTTAAGCGGAGGTTTACATTTGTGCCAGTTCTGTAGAAGGGTGTTTATTGTCCCCTGGCTGGTAACTCCTAGGAGTTTATCTGTTTCTTCTTGCTCTGATGATTTCTCCGATTTCTCTAGTTTCTCTAATATGTTGGTATGTCCCATGGTGAAATCTCGATTGATGTTCTCAAAAAATTGTTGAATGCATAGCTTTGCAAAGCTTTTCGCGTGCTCAGTGCAGGTCTCATCAAATAGTTTTCTTTCTATGTCAATATAGTGAGACCAGTATTTGCTCTTCAGAAAAGCAGCTTGTGTAAAGCAGGGTCGAATGGCTCTGATGAGAAAGGCCAAGAAAGTCATCAGTAGGATGAAGGTCCAGCCAAAGGCCTAGAAGAATGACAAGGGAAAGTAGTTTGGTTAAAGTTATATTTTTTCAACTAGAACTCTACAGATGAATTACTAAAAAGATTATGGTAGCAAAAACTTTCATGGTGGGTTATATAGGAGGTGTTGATGAATTACATTATAGATGGTTTTTGGTATGAGGCATGAGGCAGTCTGCTTAGATCTCTTTCGAGGTGCACGTCCACAGAAAGCCATCAACTCTACTGTGGTAAAAAAAAATGAAATCACCCCACCTAAAGTATGTTCACCTGACTTTTATTTTACTTTCACACAAATACAAAACTCACAGATGTGAAGTGTAGATAGAAATGCTGGCACTGTCAATCCCAGTGAGTGAATATGGACATAAGCAGACTCACGGATAACAGCAATGTTACGCCGAGCGCTCCGGGTCCCTGCTCCTCCCGGGAGCGCTCGCGGCGTTCTCCTCTACTTGGACCCGCTGACCGGGAGCGCTGCACTGACATTCACGATGGGGATGCGATTCGCATAGCGGGACGCGCCCGCTCGCGAATCGCATCCCAAGCCAATTACCCGTCCCGGTCCCTGGCTGTCACGTTCTGGCGCGCGCGGCTCCGCTCTCTAGGATTTAAAGGGCCAGTGCACCAATGATTGGTGCCTGGCCCAATCAGTCTGATTAGCTTCCACCTGTGCTCCTGTCCATATAACCTCACTTCCTCTTTCCTTCCTTGCCGGATCTTGTTGCCTTGTGCCAGAGAAAGCGTTTAGTGTTGTCCAATGCCTGTGTTCCAGACCTTCTGCTATTGCTATTGACTACGAAACTTGCTGCCTGCCCCGACCTTCTGCTACGTCTGACCTTGCCTCTGCCTAGTCCTTCTGTCCCACGCCTTCTCAGCAGTCAGCGAGGTTGAGCCGTTCCCGGTGGATACAACCTGGTTGCTACCGCCGCAGCAAGACCATCCTGCTTTGCGGCGGGCTCTGGTGAAAACCAGTAGCAACCTAGAGCTGGTCCACTGACACGGTCCACGCCAATCCCTCGCTGACACAGAGGATCCACATCCAGCTAGCCGAATCCTAACAAGCAACAGGGAACCCAGCGGTGCACTCACTCAGAGCAATGTAACCAGAGATCCAAACAAAATCAGGTGCGGAGAAAAGGAAATTCTGCAGAACACGTCATCAGTTCCAACATAACTTCATTGGCAGCAAAGTGCAGCGCACAGGCAACAGGCCTGTGCGCTGCACTTTGCTGCCAATAAAGTTACATTTGAACTGATGACGTGTGCTGCAGAATTTCCTTTACTCCGCACCTGATTACAAAAGTCACAGATATGACACAAAAAATTTATGTTTTAGATCTGAACATTCAGGATATGTAAAGCAAGCCCAAGGGTGGGTTCCCACATTGTGATTGTGGCATGTAGGCCAAACTATGTCCACATGTAGTGGTTTGTGTGCATACAGTTTAACTAGTAATACCTTAGATTGCTGAGAAAATCGTTGTCATTGGCCACTGCAAATAAGAGTGCCTGCTCATGGCAGCTACGATGTGGGAATACACCAACATTTCTTGGTACTTGGCTTACTGTATGTTTAAAACTCTAATTTCTTAGAAACACTGAGGGCATCTGTGCTTGTTTCATGCTGTCTGCTTGTTCTATTTAAAGTATTACTGACATTAAAAACAATTCTTGACATGTTGAGCAGATATGTCAAAAATAGTTGAGTTTTTAGTTGGACAAGTCTATCCAGAGAAATGGACGGATCTCTTGGCCAGCCAGGGAATAGAGCGTGATGATCCCCCACACCCATCTATTAACTCATGATCGCAGCGGGTCTAAGGAGTGAGACCCAGAGTGATCAACAACTTTTGACATGTGTGATCAACATGTCAAGAATTGTTCAGTGACATTAACGCTTTAAGGCTTGGTTTCCACACAGGTTTGTTTTTCTTTGGTCTTTTTTGGAGAACTGCCACTGCAGTTTTTAAGCCAAAGTCAGAAGTGGATTCAGCAGGAAGAAGAAGTGTAAGTCCTTCCTTTATATCTCCCCTTCCCTTTGAATACTCTTCTGGCTTTGGCTCAAAAAAATGGCAGTAAAAAAAATAAAAACTGTGTGGAAACCTAGTCTAAGACAGACTTGTTTCTAGGAATACTCTGTCTAATAGCTGCACATCTTTGAATGTGATTTGGCAAGTGTCTTGGTCACAAAGTATCAGATTGTCTTGGTGACACTCAGTAGAAAGAACGCTGGGAAGAATTAGCAATGAAGCTGCAGCAAGTCAATTTCTGTGCAAATTTCATGCAGACTATTTATCCAGCATGTGAAGAGTTGTTGTTGCTTTGGGTGCAGATTTTGTGCCCCTAAGGCCATGTTCACACGTCCAGAATCTCTCTGCGGAGATTCCAGAGCAGCAGAGTCCCGTTGATTTCAACAGGAATCTGCTGCGCTGTGCACATGTCCAGAATGTCCGTGCCAAATGTTTCCGGAAATTCCATTTTCTGTGTGCGCACAAGAAGTCAGTATAGTCGATATGGGGGCAGTATAGGCACCTAATGCTATATGGGGCTGACTGCTGTATGGGGCAATATTACTGCATGAAGCCTACTGCTATTTGGGGGCCTAATACTATATAAAAGCACTATGGAGGCTTACTTCTATATTGGGGGCCTACAACTAAATGGGGGCAGCATGGGGGCCTAATACTATATAGGGGAAGTATGGGTGCATACTGGTATAGGGGGCAGTAAGTGGGCCTTTTTTTTAGCACCAGGTTAGTGGTTTCCAGTAACGCCCCTGCTGGACAGCCATCATGAGTGGGGGGAGTCAACACTAGAGTAATTCCCACTCCGGTCAGGTCAGGATGCTGCTTTAATCTCCAATCTCCAGTCCAAGATTACTTTATATAGACTATTTGTCAGTGACATGTTTGTATATGTTTTGTCCCAATCTGTGTGCCCATCCAATGTCAGTGCTGCCTGTTAGCCTATGCCACTTCTATGAGCCAGTAATATCTTTGTATATGGAGCAGCTGAGTACCAGTCTGTTCTAGTCAGGTTTATAATACACCTGGCCAGCACACAGCCAAAACTAATAATTTACTGGCATAGTTTTGCACACAGGGCCACAGGCTGGCACACAGCATATGCAAAGATGTTACTGGCTCACAGAAGTGGCATGGACTTACAGTAAACACTGACATAGTCTGGCACACAGCATATACAAAGATCTTATTGTCAACCCCTTTCCCTTGCATGCCTTTTGAGCCTTTATTCCCATGCAATTTTTTTGTTTGTTTTCCATCATCTCTAATAATTCCATTGATGAAGCCATATAAGGCTTGTATTTTGCAGGACAAATTGTTTAATGCCATAATGTCCACATTTTGGGGTTCATATATCTTATTGATACATTTTTATTAATTCCTAGGGAAATTGAAAAAATAAAATAAAAAATTAAATTTACCCTGTTCACTAAATGGTAAAAATATATTTTATTATTTTATTTTGTGGGCCAGCATAAAACTGCGATACCAGGTTTATATATATATTTTTTACTACTACATTGCCACAATAGAAAATTAAATAAATAAGTAAAACATTGTTGATCAAGTCCACTAATTGTTTTATTTTTTCGCCTGATGGCGCTGTGTTAGATCTTGTTTTTTATGAGAAAACTATAGTTTTTGTTGGTAGCATTCGGGAATATGTATTATGTATGAGTTTGATTGTTTTATTTTTCGATTTTTGTGAGACAGATTAACAAAATACCCCAATCATGTTTTTTTTTTTTTTTTTTTTTTTTTTTTACAGTGTTCAAGGTGTGGTATAGATAATAAAATAGTTTTATTGTTTGGGTAATTACAGGCATGGCGATACCAAACATGTGTCTTTTTTATGCTTTATGTATAAAGGGAACTGACAGCATTCAGCAGATCACTGGTATCACTACACTAGTGCATTATATTAAAGGGGTACTACCGTGAAAAACTTTTTTTTTTTTTTAATCAACTGGTGCCAGAAAGTTAAACAGATTTGTAAATCACTTCTATTCTTCTATTAAAAAAATCTTAATCCTTCCAGTACTTTTTAGGGGCTGTATACTAAAGAGCAATCCAAAAAGAAATGCATTTCCTGTGATGTCCTGACCACAGTGCTCTCTGCTGACCTCTGCTGTCCATTTTAGGAACTGTCCAGAAAAGCATATGTTTGCTATGGGGATTTTCTCCAGTTCCTAAAATGGACAGCAGAGGTCAGCAGAGAGCACTGAGGACAGGACATCAGAGGAAATGCATTTCTTTTTGGGATTTCTCTTAAGTATACAGCCCCAAAAAAGTACTGGAAGGATTAAGATTTTTTAATAGAAGTGATTTACAAATCTGTTTAACTTTCTGGCACCAGTTGATTTTAAAAAAAAAAGTTTTCCACGGTAGTACCCCTTTAAGCCAGTCAGCATAACTCTGAAAGGCAATGCTCCTGGCCATGCTGTACAGCAGGGCCGGGTACACAGACACCCATGGCAGGCCTGGAGTTCTACACAAGACCCCTGGTTGCCATGGAATTCATAAGCCTCAGCCAATGGGGGTGAATGGAATTCAGGCACTCTTTACATGCAGTGGTCATGATGCGACCACAACATGTGAAGGAAAAAGACTTTCCTCAAGGGCTCAAATAAAATATTTGATGGATGGGGGGGGGGGTGTATTACACACTAAAAGAGCAACTAAAATAACAACCTACAGGTGTGGAAGACCACACGCCAAAATAGTGAATATACCCCAGTTAAAAAATAACTTGTGACAAGCGTAATCGAATATAAAAGTAATTTTATTGGAATATATAATAAAAAAAAAAAAATATATATATATATATATATATATATATATATATATATATATATATGAAAACACAGAATCAATTCATAAAGGGTTATATAAAGATAAAAAATACATATATAAAAGTGAATGATAAAATATAAGGTGGATACTGGGGTGAGAGAACCTGTATGCCGATAGAATGGGTAAGAAAAAAATAAAAAAGTCACAGTGCTGTTAGTGAGCTGCGATTCATATATATAAATAAATTAATATATAGGGGGGTTGCATGCACAAGGCGAGGGAAGAGGGGGGGGGGGGGTTGTGTAAGATATGCTCAAACAAAATGTGCAACACGTGTGGGGATTAAATACCACACAGTGGCCAGAGAAATCAAATAATGTGTAGTAAAGTAATGGGTGAGCAAAGCAAAACGAGTTAAACACAGCCCTCTAGTGAGTTAAAAAAAAGGGGTGCCAACAATATATCGTGCAAGTGAAATGGGCAAGGACATGAACATGCAACCCAGGAGGGGATACTGCCTGGGTGACCCAGTATGGTGCTAACAATAAGAAGTAACAAACAGCAGGCAGATAGCAGCAATGATATAAATAGCAGCAAATAGATAGCAGCAAAATTGAATAGTGACTAGCAGCAGACAATAGTATAGGCTGGCACAGGACTCACGCCAGACCACCTCCACAACTCCGACGCGTTTCGCCGAAGCAGCTTTGTCGAGGAGTCCTGTGCCAGCCTATACTATTGTCTGCTGCTAGTCACTATTCAATTTTGCTGCTATCTATTTGCTGCTATTTATATCATTGCTGCAATCTTCCTGTTGTTTGTTACTTCTTATTGTTAGCACCATACTGGGTCACCCAGGCAGTATCCCCTCCTGGGTTGCATGTTCATGTCCTTGCCCATTTCACTTGCACGATATATTGTTGGCACCCCTTTTTTTTTTTAACTCACTAGAGTGCTGTGTTTAATTCTTTTTGCTTTGCTCACCCATTACTTTACTACACGTTATTTGATTTCTTTGGCCACTGTGTGGTATTTAATCCCCACACGTGTTTGCCATTTTGCTTGAGCATATCTTACACAACCCCCCCCCCCCTCTTCCCTCGCCTTGTGCATGCAACCCCCCTATATATTAATTTATTTATATATATGAATCGCAGCTCACTAACAGCACTGTGACTTTTATATTTTTTTCTTACCCATTCTATTGGCATACAGGTTCTCTCACCCCAGTATCCAGCTTATATTTTATAATTCATTTTTATATATGTATTTTTTATCTTTATATTACCCTTTATGAATTGATTCTGTGTTTTCATATATATATATATATATGTATTTTTTTAAATTATATATTCCAATAAAATTACTTTTATATGCGATTACGCTTGTCACAAGTTATTTTTCAACTGGGGTATATTCACTATTTTGGCGTGCGGTCCTCCACACCTGTAGGTTGTTATTCACAACATGTGAAGGGTTAATCATATTGACAACCAAGCTACTGCGATCCCTCAATGCAAGCCTATGGGAGGGGGCATGACAGCTATCACGCCCCCTCCCGTAGGCTTGCATAGAGGGGCGGAGTGTGACGTCACACGGGGCGGAGGCGTGACGTCACACGCCGCCGGCCGTGTGGTCGCCGGTAATCAGACCCGGAGCGAACATGCTCCGGGGACTGATTACAAATGTGCAAGATCACGGGGGTCCCCAGCGGCGGGACTCCTGCGATCAGGCATCTTATCCCCTATCCTTTGGACAGGGGATAAGATGTCTAAGCACCGGAGTACCCCTTTAAAAGGGTGAAAAAGCCCCCCCAAAATTTGTAATTTAATTTCTCTCCAGTAAGAAAACACGACATATGTGGATGTTAAATGCTCTGTGGGTGCACTAGAGGGCTCAGAAGGGAAGGAGCGACATTGGGCTTTTGGAGAGAGAATATTACTGAAATGGTTTTTGGGGGGCATGTCACATTTAGGAAGCTCCCACGTGCCTGAACAGCAAAAAACACCCCACATGGCACACTATTTGGGAAACTACACTCAAGGAATGCAACAAGGGGTTCAGTGAGCCTTAACACCCCCCCAGGTGATTGACGAACTTTCGTTAACGTGGGACGTGAAAATAAAAAATGTTATTTTTTTCAATAAAATGCTGGTGTTACCACAAATTTTTCATTTTCACAGGGGGTAATAGGAGAACACCATTTCTTCTGAGTATGGAAATAACCCATATGTGGATGTAAAGAGCTCTGCAGGCGCACTAATATGCTCAGAAGAGAAGGAGCGCCATTGGGTTTTTGGTGAGAGAATTTTGTTCGAATGGAAGTTGGGGGCCAAGTGCGTTTACAAAGCCCCCTAGTGCCAGAACATTGGACACCCCCGACATGTGACTCCATTTCGGAAACTACACCCCTCACGGAATGTAATAAGGGGTGTAGTGAGCATTTACAACCCACTGGTATTTGACAGACCTTTGGAACAGTGGGGTGTGAAATGAAAAATATTTTTTTTCATTTTTATGGACTATTGTTCAAAAAATCTGTCAGACACCTGTCCACTGTTTTGGCAGCATGGGTGTGTGTATATGTAGGGTCTTACTTTTTATTTTGTGTTAGTGTAGTATAGTGTTTTTAGGGAACATTCACACAGGCGGGGGTTCACAGCGAACAAATTTCCCCCCAGGGGTCGAGCTGCGGTAGAAAATTTGCCGCAGCTCAAACTTGTTGAAGGAAACCCACTGTAAACCCCTGCCTGTGTGACTGTACCCTGTACATTCACATGGGGTGGGGGTGGGGAGGATGCCTCCAGCTGTTGCAAACCTACAACTCCCAGTATGCACTGACAGACCATGCATGCTGGGAGTTGTAGTTTTGCCACAGCTGTAGGCACACTGGTGAGGACACACTGAGTTATGAAACAGACTCTAGCTCAGTGTTTCACAACCAGTGTGCCTACAGCTGTTGCAAAACTACAACTCCCAGCATTCACTGACAGCCGAAAGGCATGCTGGGAGTTGTAGTGATGCAACGACTGGAGAAGAACAGTTTGGAGACCACTGTGTAGTGGTCTCCAAACTGTGGCCCTCCATATGTTGCAAAACTATAACTTCAAGCATGCCAGACTGTCCACGAATGCTGGAGGCCAGATGTTGCAGAACTACACCACCCAACATCCCTGACTGTCTGGGCATGCTGGGAATTGTAGCTTTGCAACATCTGGAGGGCTAGAGTTTGGAGACTACAACATAGTGGTCTCCAAACTGTGCCCCTTCAGATGTTGAAATACTACAATTCCCAGCATGTCTGGACTGTCTGGGCATGCTGAGAGTTGTAGTTTTGCAACATCTGGAGGACCACAGTTTGAGACCACTACACAGTGGTCTTCAAACTGTGGCCCGCCAGATGTTGCAAAACTACAACTTCCAGCATGCCCAGACAGCCTTTTGCTGTCTGGGCATGCTGGGAGTTATAGTTTTCCAACTTCGAGAAGGCCACAGTGAAGATCACTTACCATAGATCTTCACTGCAACCTCCTCCGACATCTGTGCTGCTGCCTGCTGTCTGTGCCGCCATCCATCCATGCTGCCTGGTAATCGTATTGTTACCCCTTAATCCCACTTCTTCCCCCCCTGCTCTGCCCGGACTTCGATCTGTGGGCAGAGCGGGGGAAATGAACTTTCACCCCCCCCCAACTGCCAATGGCAGGGAATAGGAGGAGGTGGCACCCCTGCCACCTCACTCCTATCCTTCAGAGTGATCGAGTCTGTCTCTGACAGCTCCGATCACTCATATTTTCCGGGCAATCGGGTCACCAGAGACCCGCTCACCCCAGAAAAACCATGATTGGTCACGGCGATCACCGACAAGGGGGGGGGGGGGGGGTTAGTGTGTAGGGTCTCAGGACCCCCCTGGGCATTGTTATGGGATGCCTGCTGAATGCGGTTTCCTGACCGGACCTAAAACCTTAGTATACTACAGTTTCAGGTCCGGTCCCAAAACCGGATACCGTTTGACTCCCGCCGGCTGATTAAAGTAAATGGATTTCAGCGCTGGTCCGGCTGGGGTACGGAAGCACCCGGTTTTCCCCTCCCCCAGCCGGATCCGGCAACCGTGGGCTGAAAACGAGGTGTGAATGCAGCCTTACAGCAGTTGCTAAAATATTTTATTTGCATATATCTGCACATCTTGTACTGTAGATCTATTTCAAATATTTGTTTTATTTAGCAAATCCAAAGACTAAGATTTTGCTTCCTAGCTTGCTTCCTAACATATATGTCTTATACACTTGAAGAGGAAAGTTATTTTTAAATATATTAATGGATGCTTTAAACGGATGCTGCTGTATGACATAGAACAGGATCTGTTTCTCATTAACTTACATTATGAGAAAAGAACGGATTGCAATGTAAACATGCGGTTTAAACCCTCCCTTAGAATAACCTAGAATATTGTACAAGCAATTGTGAATAAATGAGTTAAGGAGAAAGTACTAGTCAAGCATATTACGTGGTGTGCATGTGTTACCTGTGAGATACAGCGCAGATATCTTGATGCCACTTCTTGTGGGATGATATCATGTCCATCGTAAATGTCCTTACAAGGGATCCTGGCAAGCATTCTCTTAATTTCCTTCTCAGACAGGGTGACTCCAGTCATGTTTCCCAGTGTCTCAATAGGTACTGACGTGCTAAAGGCACATATAAAACATTCGCCGTGTAATAGGGACACTGAGATCCACACGGCCGGGGCTATCAATGCCCGTTGTGTCATTGAGCAGAACATGTATCGCAGAACAGCCGAGTCTTTTTGCCTCATGCCCGTCGGTCTCTTCCATTCTTCTGCCAGCATGGAGACATTATTGTTCATAACAAATCCAAGTAAAAATAATACAATAGGTGGCACACACAATACACCCATGGCATAGGACAAATTGTAGCTCGGAAGGCATGGGCAATTGAAATCGAATGTCGTGTATAGCTGGGCACTCGCAAGTGCCATAATACCACATATTCCATTCATGAATGATTCTTGGTTGGCTTGGAGAAACTGGAAGATCATACGAAATTTATCCATTGTGAGGGCTTTCTACTTCTTAGACAAACAAATTCTTTTGCTGCTCCCTTATGAGGGTTTGACGTCTTATGGTGGAGGAGCTAATTTTGGGCAGTGAGTCCTTTACCTGTTTGGAAGATTTTTCGTCTTTTCTATTCTTTCAAAAACGTGCCTGCTGCCCAATGGTTCCGGCTTGAAGGTTAATAAAAAAAAAAAAAAACAGAAAGAAAACAAATAAATCACAAAATAAATTTGGTTTAGTCTCTTCTGCACTCAATATACAATCCCGGCTGGTCTCTGAAATCTATTACATGTCAAGTTGTTTGCATATGCTGCTGTGACGTCTTCACTCCCACAGAGGGAGGCCCAACCTTTAACACACCTATGCAAAATCTAGACGGAGCTGGCTGTGACAATCGTGTCATCTCATCGCTGCCCGGAGAGACGAAAAGTGAAGGCAGAATAACTTGTTCTTAATTAATAATGTGAAGTCTTTAGTAAACACTCACGTCCTGCAGACACTAATACCTCATACCATATATGACTTTTATTTCTAGATATTCAGATTAATAGTAATTGCTGTACTTACTGGGATCTGATTGAATTGTTTTTGATTGTTAACGTGATTTTTGGCTGTGTCTGAGTTTCTTCTACAACTTTGCGAAAGGTCACACAACTCCATTTAGACAATCTAGACCAGTGTTTTCCAACCAGGGTGTCTCCAGCTGTTGCAAAACTACAACTCCCAGCATGCTGGGAGTTGTAGTTTTGCAACAGCTGGAGGCACCCTGGTTCAGGAAACGCTGATCTAGACCAAAGTCACCATGCAGTTGTGTATGTTCATATTCATCTATGATGTTACAGATCTATGAAGTCTATGGAATTCTATGCACGGCATATACAAATTTATATGCCATCACTTTTTGATTGCAAGCGTCTGTCCTCTTGGACCCTTTCCCATTCTTAGAAAGAAAAGGATACCCACTGGTATAGTTCTGTGTCCCCTTTGATGTTTTTCCCTTGTCAGCCAGATGTGCAGGGAACTGAATGCAGCCCCATTTAAATAATAAGAGCTGGCTGCAGTTCCCTCAACATATTTGAACTGAACTGCACTCAGTTCCCTGTACATCATACATAAGACGGATGTGAATTTGAGCTGCGTTTTTTTTCCCCTCTACTTTCACCCTACCCCAATCCCGCAGGCAATGTCCAATAGCTGGATGATGTTGCTGATGTGGCCGCGCGATCATGGAGCTCTTGGCCAACGCTGTGTTCTGTTAATCTATATATTAGAGATTAGTGCATGCAGAATAACTTTCCAATAGCATGTTATAAAAAAAATATGCTTCTTTCTATTAAATTTTCCACTTTGAAAAAATGACCACTAGGGGTCTCCCTACCAGTCTTGGCCGCAAGCCTTTTTTTTTTTTTTTAAAGATTTCAGACTCATGCTGGAGTCCTAAATATCAGACTGCAGCCGGGACACAGACAAGCTCAGCACTGCTCCCTGGCAGGGAGATTTAGTACTCTAGCATGAATCTGAAATCTATAAAAAAAAATTATAGAAAGAAGCATATTTTTTAATAAAATACTATTGGAAAGTTATTCTGCATACATTAATCTAGAATATTTAAACATTTTTTGATGAAGGGTACCTTTTAACTTTCACAGTCATAAAGTGGTGATATAAAGTGGTGGCATAAAGTGGGGGGTGAAAAGAAAAAAGCATACTTACCTACCCCCTGGTCCCCTGCAGCTCCCATTCACCTCTTTCCAGTTTCCTGATCTTTTCTATTCTTCTGAGACAAGAGCTTGTCACAGGTCAGTTGACCACTGGCCACGGTGGTCTTCTGTCTCGGTCAGTGATTGGTAGTGGGTCCAGCTCTGTGCGCCTGTCTCCAAAGCAGTACTTGTTTTTTACAGGATAATTGCAAATTATGACCAGAAACACTTAACTATCTAATGTCGCATCTTCAATCTTTAAAATAGTTGTTATATTGCGTGGAAGAAAAAAAAAATCTTGTTTGTCCAGCTGCCCACATCATATACATTCTAGAGAAAATACTTGCTTCTTTCACCAGTTATGCTGTTGTGTAGTTTTTTTTCCCAATCTCTAGAAATGTCAGCCACTGTATGCAGGCTTTTTGCATAGAGAGCTGCATACCTTTAACCTCTTAAAGTGTATCTGTCATCAACAAAAACTTTTTATTTAATGTAGATAATACCATTATATATGTCTCTATGAGGAGTCCAAATACAGGTGTGTGGGCAGACAAGCAGGGCTCTGTGCACTGGGGACAAACAGGGCTTTGTACACTGAGGACAAGCAGGTCTCTGTGCACTGCGGACAAGCAGGGCTCTGTACACTGCGGACAAGCAGGGCTCTGTGCACGGAGGACAAGCAGGGCTCTGTACACTGCAGACAAGCAGGGCTCTGTGCACGGAGGACAAGCAGGGCTATGTGCACGGAGGACAAGCAGGGCTCTGTGCAAGGACGACAAGAAGGGCTCTGTGTACTGAGGACAAGCAGGGCTCTGTGCACTGAGGAAAAGCAGGACTCTGTGCACTGAGGGCAAGCAGGGCTCTGTGCACTGAGGAAAAGCAGGGCTCTGTACACTGAGGACAAGAATGGCTCTGTGCACTGAGGACAAGCAGGACTCTGTGCACTGAGGACAAGCAGGGCTCTGTGC